>NC_139345.1:135923660-135968660 GCF_055883805.1 Amblyomma maculatum
AACTCACTGGTGAGTCCCAAACTCAGGTTGGCGAGCCCCACAATGTCGCCTACCAGACCTCTGCAATTCAATTGCCTCTAAATTTAACCAAAATTGGCGTCCTACGTATTTTGAGCATGGTCATTTTAGTGAAAAGTAAAGCGGCTAAAAGTTCTTTCAATGAGAGCTGCAAATGCGCCAGTAAAACAACTGACATGCGCGTCGCTGTTTCAAACATTAAATTACGTATTTATGTCTCATTACTTGCAAAGCAAATTACCTTTATATGACCCTTCTAAAAGTCATATATTTCATAAGCAGCAGTCCACGGTGTTGGATGTATTGCAAAATTTTACAGCCAGTGTGCCCATAATATATAGCATGCAGATTTACCTTTTCATCTCGAAATAAATTTGCTTCGCAACAGAAACTTCACTTTATTTTATTGCGCTTTCAACCTATTATAACATAAAGCTCGAGGCACGCATGGGCAAGTGCAACAAGAAAAACGAAGCCTCGGAACGTCCATACGCGTTTAGAGAGAGAAAATAAACCTTAGAGAAAGTGCATTTCATGCGTTGAACTTATTTTTAAGTCAGAGATTTGGCCCAAAAGAACAGGCTAGCTCTTGCACCATGCAGCATCAGCTTCATTACATCAGACTCCATTTGAAAACCGTAAGCAGCTTATGCATGGGACCACTTTGACCGCCTTTAAGCCACAATAAAACTGATCTACTCATGCATAGGATGACATTGCTTTTTTACACTGGTGTTTTCTTCTTAGTGTTCAGTTTCGCCGTTTAACTCAATGGGAAGCAACCAATGAGGAAAAAAAGGTTGCGGGGCTTTACCGTTGAGAGAGCGGAATTAGCCGGCCGCATGCAGGTTTCATTAGAAAAGAAGAAGAGGACGCTTTGCCATGGCTGCGGGTCGCTACGTCCCCTACGGCACTCAATCTGTAGCAAATGGCAGGACAAGACCATCAATCCAAGCAAACAAGGAACACTTCCAGTCTGCGCCATTGCTGCCCAGCCATCGGCCACTTCAGGAACGGGCAGATCCGACCCGGGTCCTATCAGACCTTATCTCGGCCCAGCTCACCAAGTCACCATGGACAGCCACGGTCAGATCAGAGCTACGTGGTGTAACAATGCTACCGAAGGTGCCTCAGCAATCACCTGCGCATAACCTCACACCACGAGGCCCTTCGCTTCTCAAGGGGCGATATAAAATGGTACCAAAGGCCTCGATGTGGCACCGCAAGAGGAAGGTGATGCGCCTGTCGCGTAGATCCAGGCGAAGATCTCCGCCTCCTCGGCCAACTCGGCGGTCGAAGAAAATTCGCGAAAGCTCTTCTGCGGACAGCGAAGTTATTGAATCATCGGAATCCCTCTTAACACCAGCGACAAAGAAAACTCTTTCTCCGGCAAGGTCATACAAGGGGCGTGACAAAATGTTTTTAACCTCAACAGCGGACAGAAAGCGGAGGAGCGGCCTTCCGCTTATTGACTCCAACGCTTCGCGGAAGTTGATTGCTGAAAGAGTGAACGCCGTGAAGACTCAGTCACCCTCAACCAGTCCCAGTGCACAAGTGCCTGTTTGCTCTCTCCCCCAGCCACTTTTGTATAAAACTTCTGACACTGCTCGTACCAGGCGTGACGGCCACACGTTACCCCATGCTCTAGACCTACATCCTGGCTTCAAATCATCAAAGTTGCTCCCTCTTCCAGCCGCTACTATACCTCCCGAACCTACGGCTGCGGTGGCTGTGCTTCCAACCACAGCATTCTACGGGAGCAGTCAAGGACCTGGATACCGTCACATCCACGACCAAACGGAAAGGAAGTCATTGCCATCAACTTACATGACAAGCGCCTACATTGGTACGGCGGGTTCCAGAATAGGCTTCGGTGTACCACTAAATGGTGACGAATCAGCTGCGCGTGTGTCAAACCAACCAGAAGCAAGTCGGGACGAAGCTTACGTAGTGAACATCGAGAAACGTGAACTGCATGCCGACCGACGCGCCAGCAGCTCTTCCTATGATATTAGCAGCCGCTGCAGCGAGCTTAAGATCGACGCAGCCAGACCGGGAAAAATGACTTCCAGAGTAATTCTTGTTATATGCCTCTGTGTGGCCGCTATTCTGACCTTCTCAGCTTTTTACGCTGTCACCGATGCCATCTTGAGTGCACATGACATGACCAGCAACAACCTAGACCCTGTGACAGTTCGACCTGAGGCGGAAAATTTGCGCCATCTTACAACTCGTCTGCCGACTTATCAGCACGGCTTGTTGGACCTCAATTGGATAGGAATGCCTGGAAACAATACACTATTTTACCGTTATGTTAGGACCACTGCAGATCAGAATGAGACGCTGTTAAACGCAACTGCCGCAGTAGAGTTTACCTAACACTGAGTGCGAGAGATAAACCTGTACATTTTTTTACGCTGCTCATTTGCAGATATTTTGGCATCGGGGATATTTATCTGAAATTTGGTACTGAAATTAAAAATATTTTTCAGGCCAGTTCCTAATTTTTTTAAAGATAAAAAAGAATTTTGTCATTTTCAAGGGTATACACTCCAGTTGCATGATTTAATTTCGTTAAAGAAAGCAAGGAAAAATTTTTATTCCTCGTGTGAAAGTGACATAAAGGTACCTACATAAGGCCTGAGACAGGCCTTGGTGTAATTTGTTTCTAAAATTCGGTTGTTGGTTTTCACTTTTCTCCGTCTAGCCCCTTAAAACTCTCTGCTACCTAAATAAAATGTTTAAATAAGACAGCTCTCCATACTTTTGTGATTGTTTGCATGTTAGCACTATTCAATTGAAACCAGAGTTTAGAATTGAATAACACAATCTGCTTGGCTTGTTTCTTGCGCGAAGCATCGCGAACACAATCAGGAACAAATGCAAATAGGATACAGTACTGTCGTACCCGCAGTGTTTAGTGTGCCTCTTTTCTGAACAGGGGATGCACTTTCCACGTAGTACAACGTGCCGATAACGAACATTGGCGACTAAAGCTCGAGTCTACGCAAGCTTCTGCACAAGGATGCGTGCGTGTTTTGACGCAGCGAGTTAAGATTATACCGGTAACCTGTTTGTTCACAAAAAAAACATACGCGACTCCTTTCACGCGAGATGGCCTTGCTGCGTACTACATATATGTGTTACATGCAGAGCTGTGCAGCAAGGTGCAAAATGTTCATTTCAGTCCTAACGGAGTTAAAAATGTGGAAACTTTGGCTTGGCGGTTCAGACATAAAGCCATCGTTGTAGCGCAACACACGACGTATATCCGTTCTTATCATGGGTTGCGCAACAACGAACAGTGTAGATCTAGCAGATTTCTTTTCCGGTCAGGATAGGCAGCTGAGCCCGTTCATACTTGACTCTTGGCATAAACTTTGGGAACCTTCTACGCCTTTAGGATATGACGAAACGGAGTTATTGGCTTTCACATGTTGGCTCCCTCTGCCAATCGTCGTTTGAATCTATTTCCTTTGCTCCTGGCCCAATCAGCAGTCTTATAATAGGTATCTATAGTCTCATACTTTCTCGTTACCATGCAGTCAGAAGATAACTTCTCATTTCAAAGACCGCTGGCGAAAGTAATAATCCCCGCTCTAAACAACTGGTACGAAGGAGCCTGCGTAGGACAGGGGTGTCCTCTCCAGCGTGTTATGCGAGAGTCCTAGAACAATGGATTCCGATGACACCATCCGCCGCAGTCCGAGTTCACACCGCTAGCCATTTCAGGCATGTGATGTGCATGGCCTAGTGGTGCATAACGATCCGACGACCAATCGTTGGACGCTTGTGTCACTTAACAACTACAACCTAACGTAATTTTTCGCTCAGAGGTTTACCTCCGATGCAGGACGTCTTTAGAAGCCTTGCTTATTAATGCTTCAGCGTTACAACAGCTCACATGAATGCTGCCAGTGCTGCCCCTTTTTTACCCCCCCCCCCCCCCCCCCCCGTGCTAATGGCTAGAAGTATTTCGAAGAGTTCTTCCCTTGTTTTGAAGTACTGTCTCGTGTTAAATCCAAGTGTGTTTTTGTGGCGTGCTCGCTATGTGCTTATGGAGATGAAAATTCAGCTCAGTTTTTTTCCTTAGTCCCAGAGCATAGCACAAAGCATCTCATCTGTTTCTGGATTTCTTCACTTAACTGAAGAATGATGTGGCCAAAACCGAGCCTGGCTTTGCTGAACATTATATTATCAGTTGATATTAGTTACCAGAGCTAATCTTCTCCGAGATCAAACTGACGATGAAAGCTAATTGGGCATAATAATTAATAAATAAGCCTGCGTGAAGCATAGGTCTAAAACGGTTTGATAACACATTAGCCGTAATTATTACTGCTTACTAAGTTCAAACCAACTTCACGAAACGATACTTAATTAGTTCAACGAAGAAGCATACCTTTTTAACAGGACAAGAAAGGCGACGGCAGGACGGAGCTACTTGGCCAGATGTAGATGTAGCTGTGCCCTGTCCACGTCTCCCTTGTTCTTTTAAAAAAGCTACGTTTTTTAGTTGAACTAATGTCTGACCAACGGGGCCCACATTATGCTCTTTTAAACATTCTGAATGCAAAAGCCAAATTTTGATCCATGCAAAAAGATGAAGCTACATTATGGTGAGGCACATGAATTAAATAGGACTCAAATAACTGCCATGCGCAATCTCCGCCGCCTTTCCCCATGGAGCCAGTTTTCTCATTTCATCAGGGAGAGCGAAGAGAAGTGCACAGTGTAAATGGGTGCTTTGTTCTGTTCTCACCAACATCCCGTCCGTAAGGTGTAGCTGTGACGGAAAGTCTGGGGGAAGAAGATTCATACTTTAAAAGAGTGCGTTGTTGGGCGAGTCGGTCAGACATATCTTCAAGGTATACTGCGCACGCAAAAACTAGGACAAAATAGGTACGACTACGAGTCTGCGCTTGTTGTGTACCTTTCTCGTCCTTGTTTTTGTGTGCGCGGTATACCTTGAAAATAAGTCTGGGTTAAGGCCGACCTGGCATAAGAGAATTGTTTGCTCTATCAGCGGATGCGCCTTAACTTTAAGGAGCGTGTCTTTACAATGTCACAAAATGTCCATATATAACACAGCGGTTTAATATGCAATAATCTTGATTTGGCTAAATTAAACGGAGTCGAAAAACTACAGAATCATGTCAAAAATACGACAAAATATTCTTTAGCTCTGTCATAAACGTCCGATTTTTCGGCAGTTCTGTAGTTTTTCTGTAGTATATTTCTGTTTTCTGCAGTTCTGCAGCACCTTTCTGCTGTAATTACTGAAATTTTTTATATTACAACAAAACGTTCCGTGGTCGCAACAGGTTTTTTTGTCAAAAACCGCCGAGAAAGTTTGTCGTAACAAAAGAAAATATTGTGTAGTTTTTTCAGACTGGGAATAAATGTGATGGTGCTTGGGATTTCGCACACAGAAGTGGTGCATATTGTGGCTAAAAAGCTAGTATATTTAGCTTTGAGCGCCGAGAAAAGTTTTCAGTCAACACCTGTATTGACAGTAAGGATTGGAAAATATTAACAGCAGCCGTAGTTAAATTACCTGTGTGGAAAATTTTCAGATGCTGGTAGGTGAGGTTTGTTTTTTTGCTTTCCATTCTGTCTGCACCTCGAGCCTTTGAGGCACCCGTCGACTATACGTCGGAAGTGTAGGTGGCATGGAGATACGAAATACGACGAGAACTCTAAGCAACCGACGAAACAGATAATAAACGGCAAAAATAGAACAGTTCAGTCATATAATTACAAAATATAAAGAGATGACTACAGTTGTACGATGAATATAGATAGATGTGTTTGTTTTTAGGGAAAGCAGAGAGGATGGCCAAAATGATTTTAATCTGGCCTGCTACTCTGCACTGGGGCAGAGAACAGAAGAAGAAAAAGGATTGGGTGATGGGTGACGATGTGGAAGAAGACGTGTGAAAATGCATACAGGTTCGACAACTTGCGTTACTAGTGCGGGTCAAGTCCTGTGTCACACGAAAAACGGCGAAGAGCCCACACTACCTGTACACCCTTCCCTTTGTCTTTCCAAGTACCAAGCAGCATTCCCCGACGGAGTACTCTTGTCTAAAGCTTCAAGGAAGCGGCTAGCCCTTTCCGTTCCCGCGCACTCAATGAGCACTCCCAACATCTATGATCCACAGTCTCCGTGTTGCCATAAGTTGAACATTCCGGGGAGTCCGCCTGTCCATTTATGAGCAACTACCTCCGCGTGAAAGCCACGTTTCAACGAAATTCATGTATCAAGAATGCATGATGGCGCGGAATTTCTCATGAAGCATAAAGATACAGTGTTCGATCGAGCCTTCTTAGACGGATTTTTCGGCGGCCGTCTGACTGAGCCCAGTTAGCTTCCGTACTATGCTTCATACAGTTCGTAATAATACGTGCAATATCCGCTCTTTAAAAAGGTACAGCTGTTTGCAGGCCACTTTTACAATGAACAGGTGGTAGAAACTCAAAGCAGCTCTTCCAGTTGACAAGCTGCAAAAACACTTGAGCTATGTTCTCTCATAGCGACGTTGTGTAAAGCCGATGCCGGCTTTCACCCGCTATCAAAGCCTTGGCTCCAGAACCAATCCTCACAGCGCCATACGCTCTGATTTCAGAACGCTTGGCGTTGTCCGTTTTTCTAGGGGTTAAAGGTGGTGCCACACTCGCTAACCTCGCCGCTCCTCCTCCTCCGTCTGACAATGTATACAAGATCCTTCCAGAAAGCCCGGCCAGCGGGGGCTGCCTCGCCGCTTTCGCGATAAGAGAGGAGGGCCAGGCCAAGAGGTGGGGCGCTGAAATTTGTAACCATGCCTTCAGGTCTATTCCGGATGACTCCCACAGTTTCCCTTTTTGTCCGTCGCCAGAAGCCCTGGCACCCATGTCTGTGAGCGCAAGGAAGCCCTGCGCCGCCAGCGATACCACATAATCGACCGCGCTTCTTCGGGATGCTTTCCGCGATCTTTTTTATTTGCGCCGCTTTCTCCGACGTCCGGGTCAAAATTGGTAAATGTGCGACCACTGCGGCATTAGACAGCTCTTAACGAATCTTCAACACCCGCGTCTATACGAATTGCTCGGTAACCCCTACTAGTTCTGCGAGACGAGCAAACATTTACCAACTAATTTCGCATAAGGCTACCTCAACTGGAGCAGAAGTTACCGCACTTCGTGCTGCTGTAAAGGATACCTGTGAATACAATACTTACAAATTGGCTGTGGTCTGTGATTATAAATCTGCCCTACAGTGTCTTCAATCCGTCTTGAGCCATGGTGACTATGAGCAACTTGTAGTGGAGGTACGACAACAGGAATTACGAAAGGGTCACGAAATCATCTACTAGTGGCTATCATGCCATAATGGGATTGTTGGTAACGACTTATCTGATGTTTGCTCGTTTGGCTCATGATACAATAAGGACTGTCCGGATATTGACAAGAGCCCAGGCGCAGCAAGGAGCTTTCGACAGCTCACCCGACTAGTGACTAGACAATGATGGTCTACGCCTAAAGGCACACACCCCACAGCGCACCACTTTGACCAATTACTTTAATTGAACATACCATTCCCCCCCCCACCCGGCTGTGATGCTACAATGTTGTGTCGTCTGTGGCAAGAATAGGCTTTACAAACGCCTATTCTCCTCTCATCACAATGGCAGACTCTCCAACGTGTGAGCAGTTCGGTGTGGACGCTGTACGAATAATGGCGCCCATGAACGCCACAGAATATTTGAGATGCGAAAACATTATATCTACCACAATCACAAGGACCAAGGCCACAGCTGGGAAAAAGTACGCCTGAGGGAATCCCTGTCAGTCTTTCGCATCAGCTACAGTAATCCTTTTCAGGCACTCCTCCCATTCCCATTAGCTAGGATCAACACACTACGTGTTTTTAATTTTTGTATTCGACAATACATATTATGATTCTGCTGCCCGCATATTTTTAATTATTATGCATCTTGTAATAATTTGAGCTGTAAACCATTACGTGTCGCTTGTATCTAAATAATGGTGCTCTCGCTATTCTAGTAAGTGCTGTAAAATACACAAAATAAGTAGCTATTACAGTTCCTCCTTCTTAAAGGTAAGTGATTGCAATGGTCAATTACCGCCCTTAAAAATATATGAAGATTATTGAACCGTCATCGATTATAATGCACTGTATTTCTTCGGCTTTTATAACCATAACGTATGCTCACTGTAACAGCAATTCACTACTGCCATGGGCATGAAATTTTTAAAGATTGTTAATTTTCAGCGAATGTTCTCCAAAGTTGTGGCTGATTTCGCAACGTTGCTGGGTGAAGGCATCAGCCGCTATACTGAACAATATTTCCGTAGCGGTTTTATAAATATAACGTTCCTTACATTTCAGGAGCTGCGTATGCAGACGACCTAACCCTTCCGTGGATCTGCCACCAAATAGGCAACGATATATACAGTGCCATATAAATTCGAATTGCAGACCAATCTTTACTGGCGATTTTAATTTTCCGAATAGAAAATAGATTGAGTTTTGGTATTATAATTTTACCATGAAACTGATCTTCTGGATATATGCAGTGCCTTAGATTTGCTTCAGACAGATAACATTTTACTTTGTTCATGTTTCTCAATACAAAGTCTCATTACCAAGCGGTTGGAGGACGGCCAGCATTAAAACAATTCATAAAACTGGAGACGCAAATATATATTCTTAATTACTCTCCGATGTCACTAACTCCTATATCAAGTAGTTTTAAGACCACATTATTCATTTACATGTATCACATTTTCTTGAACACAACTTGTTTCTAATTGATGCACAGCACTGATATAGTCGAGGATTTTCCATGGCCACTCAGCTGGTAGAAATTACGCGATTTTACGCAGGCAGTAAATGAAGGAGAGCAGGTTGTACACTACTCTTATGCACATTAAATAAGAGTTTGACAAAGTATGGCTTACAAGCTACTTTAATAACTAGGTAATGAAATGATAATGGCTAATGACTCGCGTTGGCCATTGTTTACAGCTTACTTAAGAATTGGTCGTTACTCTATGGCGGTATATAAATATTGTTCCCCTCCCCCCCCCCCCCCCAATTCCAGTTGATACCAGCATTTTGTAGTAGTCTGTTTTTGGGCCGCTTCATCTTTTGATTTTATTTTTGATATTGTCGTCAACACCTTACTTTGTGCTACATTGTATGCCAATGATTGTGTGTTGCATAAGACCATTATACTACTGAGCTTCAAGTGCAGTTTAATAACGATCTCACTTAGGTAGCATGCTGTGACCCATCACAGACGCGTGTTATGATTTTTAAAACAGGGTTCAGGCGGGTATAACTCAGAAAAAGAAGCCTTTTCTTTTTAACTGTGCTGCAAACAATAACACATTTCTCCGAAATGTACACTTGTTCTTCGTGGTGCCAATAAAACCTCTCCTGGACATGGCGCGTTGATAACGTTGCAGCTAATTCCCTGCGCATAATATTTTCCCTCGAAAGTGTTGCGTGCGTGGAAAATCATTTTTGTTTTGATTTTTTTTTTCAGAATCGAGGTCATACTTCTGTTCGCCCTCGAGGCATGACAACAGGAAAGAGCATGCTCCCGTGACAGGGCCCTTGCCTCAGAGGGCAAGCAAGATGCAACGACAGTGGCGACGTTAACAGTTTCACAAACAAAAACGAAAACAATGTGCATAACTTTGAATTGAAACTGAACGACGAAAACAGACATTTCTCAATTCACAGTTGTAATTTGGGGGGAGAGGTTTCTGTTGTTCGGCTGTACAAGGAAAGAATAGATTATTTTATTCACCATATTTTAAAATATGCGGGCTTATGCTCAGATCGTTTAACTAAATCTATATTTCTAAGCAAGAATTTCGAAGAAAGCACTGTGCTTTACGTACAACTCATTTAGACATACACCTATCACTGCTCTTCTTAATCAAAGCAGTTTTGCATACAGTCTCTCACAGGCAGCCCATCTGATGTATAAAATGATTTTTTTTCAATTACACAAAAGTAACAAATGTATTCATAGATCATAAATTATGCCGTAGTTCTTTGGATATAACACAAGACAATGACGTGATTTTACAGGAACACTATTACTAGCCTGAATTAGGAAACATTTGGCAAACTCTTATAGGCTTGAATATTCTTACTCTTAATCTGGTTCAACCTAAAGGTTTTCTTATAGACTGTGTAATCAAGTCCTTTTCCATTGATGTGTGTCAAGAGAGCATATGCCAGGTTTTGTGCCGATGTCTGTTATCACCAGATGGCGTTCACAGTAGCTATTTAAGCAGCGCCGTTTTTCCAATAAAACGCCAGAGAAGGGTGGCTCATCCTGGCCCTGATCAGGCTGGGACAGGTAGGTCACCGCCGCTTGTGGCGGGTGCTAGCCTGCCACCGTAGTTTACCTGTTGTAGGCCGTAATTACACCCGCCACCTCTTCGGTGATGTACGACGGCTGTTGCGACTGCGTCTTTCTCTCCCTCTTCTTTTTTGTTCTCTGTTTTCTCTTCTGTGTGCACAAGGCAGCGGAGGTGGCTCTGCTACAGAGCCAGTAGCAGGCCTGCGTATTTTATTTTCCTCCTTCTTAGAGCCACAACAACAACAATAAAACGCTTGTTATTCCATGCATCTTGACTCGGTGTCCGTTAATTACAGTGGCGACGAGGCATGGTCTCACTTGTGCAAACGCCGGTTGGATGGCAGTATGGCCTCCGGGAGTCGCATTCGCGAATTCGACATCGGTAAAAAGTCGTCGTCGATAGAATATGTCGAGCGCATTGAGTTATCGTGCGCAGCTAACAAGCTCACAACGAATGAGGACAAGCGAGCTGTGCTGCTCAGTTGCTGTGGGCCAGAGACATACTCGTTCGGTCCATGTAGAACGAGAAGAAGATGGTTTGCACAGTATGAATAGGAACTGAACAAGGGTAGATGGGGTACGCCTCAGTTCGCAAATGAGCTAACGTTTCGACAAGTGGACTTGTCTTCGGGGCCAGACGAAGACAAGTCCACTTGTCGACACGATGACTCATTTGAGAACTGAGGCGTACCCCATTTACCCTTGTTCAGTTCTTCCTTCGGTCCATGATACACGTATTTCTGAGGTGAAGATAATGCGGGCTTTGGGACTGCTAATTAACAACAAGGGTGTGAACAAAGCAGCGATCACCAAGCTCCGAACGGTGTGCGAACAGGTTATTCGTATGCCATCTCGGATCGCAACCAAGAAGAACGGTATGCAAGAAAAAGATACCCTTAGGCTAATCTGCAGAATAGTGTACGTGGCCCCGAACCTTCGTATGAGGAAAACCGATCTAAGCCACCTGGACGTTATCATTCGAACTGCTTATAAAAAGGCGCTCGGGTTACCCATGAAAGCATCTACGCAGCGTCTGCTACAACTGGGGGTGCACAGTACACGTGATGAACTGATTAGCGCCCATCTTACAAGCCAAGTTATACGACTGGCCACAACCAAGACTGGTCGCAGGGTGGAAGCCCAAATTCCTTATGCTTCCGCTCCAAAAAACCTTTTCCCGGAGCATCATCATGCTAGACGAATGGCGAGAAGCAAGAAGATGAACGAATCTTATTCAAGAGAAGAAGGAGCCTTCTTCGTGGACGCTGCGGGTCCTGTAGCGGGAATATCAACAATATCAGTGGTGCACCGAATGCAGGCCGTGGACGGGTTTTCATTTCTTAAACGGGGATAGGCAGGCTATGGAGGAAGTGGCGAGAGCCCTAGCCGCAATCCACTCCGCATCGAAATACATAGTTACAGATTCTCAGGCAACTTATAGAAACTCCATGCGTGGATGAATCACGCCACTAGCCTGCAGAATTCTGAGTTAATGTAGGACTTCAGCTGCACAGAAAGAGCTAATATGGGTACCAGGTCCTCAGGGAGCTGAAGGAAACGAGCGCGCACACGTTTCAGCCTAAGCGTTTCTTCTCCGGAATCCTTCTACGTCCTCCCTTGCTGATTTAGGCTCTTCGTTAACAACATATTCAGAGATATTACAGCATTTGCGCCTTGAAAGGCAGACATTTCCGAAGCCCGCTAAGCGTCTCAGTAAATCAGAAGAGTGTCACCTTCGAAGGTTACAAACAATGTCATTTAATAATCCAGCAACACTTCACGCCATTGAGCCCGAATCCTTTTCGGCGCTGTGCAAATTTCGTGGTCAGAAGGCAAACTTATACAATAAGGTATGGCCTTGTCAACAAAATACCAGTATTGATACAATAAATCAGCCAACGTGGGAAAGCTGAGAGGCGGCCCTGTCCAGCTCGCACCTCGAGGAACAACGAGCCCTCGTCGAAAGAGCACGGACAGCGGCTTTTACCAACAGTGTCCCGGACAAGGGACCCGACCAGCCTTCCCTTAATTTAAGCCAATGTCATTAAATGTTTCCATCATCATCATCATCATAATCTTATAACAACGCTCGTCAAGCCATCGTGACCAGCAAAAGTAGATTACCAAGTCATCGTCGACGCAGTGAAGCAGCATATCAACCCGAAGCCATCAGAACTATACGCAAGGTACGTCTTTTCGAAGCGAGACCAACAAAGACGAAGCGGGCGTGGATGACTGTGCCACTGCTTTGCGCAAGTTATCCGAGAACTGCGGATTTAGCGGCGCAAAATTTACATTGGAGGAAATGTGCCGTGATTATTTGGTTTTTGGAATTTCTGTCAATGTGATTAAACAACGGTTCTTAGCAGAAAAGGACCTGACGTCCAAATGGCTGCTAAGCAGCAAAACGTAATAAAGAGCTATGTACAGAAACCTGAATTCTAGCAGAAGGTGGCGGCGAAAGTTGAAAAGGCAGCCAGAGACAGGCAACCAGAAAGGCAGCGGCGTTGTTTTCGGTGTGATGGAGCTCATGCAGGATGGCGTTGCAGATACAAATATTCTGTGTTATCAGCTGGGGTGGAAAGGGACACTTAGCAAAAGTATGACGAATAAAGCAAGTGGAAGTCTAATTGCAACTGGAGGATATGGAAGAGTCGGTGATTAGCAAATACGATGAGGTGTTCAGCACTAGGCAAGTAAAAAATGAAACGCCAAAAAGAATTCAGCATTATCCAAGTAAAATGTGGAACATGAACGCCAAAAAGAGTTCAGCATCAGCTAAATAAAAAGTGGGACGTCAAGTTACATAGTCGCTGTTGAGATTGGAAAGAAAATTATGCATTTGGAAGTAGATTTTGGAGCTGGAGGGAGAGAAATTCAGTTGCCGCTAACTTTAGTCAGGAATGACGGAAACACGTTGTTGCGCCAGGATTGGGTCCAGCCATTGGAAATCAACCTGACTGGTCTTCACCGCATCCACGTCAGACCAGAAAGGATTTTGGAAAGGTTTCCAGATGTGTTTAGGGAACCGTTGCCCGGAGTTGCCCTACCACGCATACATACCGAACTGAAGAAGGGCGCACAAGCGAGGTTCCTGAAATATCGTAGCGCTCCGTTTGCCTTGAGGGATGAAGTCATGACAGAGCTAAATCTCTTGATGGAACTGGGAATTCTGCAACCCACATGATATTCTGACTGGGCAACGCCAATTGTCGAGGTGCGGAGCAAAAACGGCTAACTCAACACATGCGGTGATTATAAAAGTACTATGAACCAGGCCGTCAAAAGTAATGTGTACCCACTTGTCACAAGCAAAGAACTTTTTGCTAGGTTAGGAAGGGGGCGTTTTTTCTCCAAGCTGGGTCTGACACAAGTCTATCAGCAACTGTGGCTTGATTGCGCAACAGCGGAGTACAATTAACACCGTACAAGGACTGAACAAAGTTTGCCGGTTGTCGTTCGTCGTCTGGGTGACCCCAAGGAGGAGGAGGAGGAGGAAGATGAGGAGAAAAGGCAGGGAGGTTAACCTGTAAAAGAAACCGGTTTGCTACCCTGCACGGGGGGAAAGATGTGAGTGGATATAAATGTTGTGACCCCAGGGGTTTTTCAAAGAACCATAGACACGGTGTTGGCTGGAATGCCGCAAGTCACTGCATATCTTGACGACACCCTGTTCACCAGCGAGTCTATTGAGGAGCATGAAAGAATGTTGGTGGAAGTACGCAGCCACCTGTCAAAAACGGGGCTCAGAATTCAAGCCCGGGAAGTGCGAGTTTTTCAAAGAGAGCCTTAAATTTCTGGGGCATCGTATTGACTCTAAGGGGATCTAATCATCGAAGGTCAAGTTCGAAGCCATCCAACAGGCTCCTTCTCCCAAGAAAAAAAAGGAACTGCAAGCCTTTTTTCGTATAATCAATTTCTATAATCGTTTTTTGAAGGGCAGGACAGAGGTGGCGGAAAAGCTGCACCGTTTTTTGGTTAACAATGTAGCATGGAACAAGGGTGCAGAGCATATGGAAGCGATTGAGGGTCTGACGTTGTTAGCATCTAACTCGTTGCTGGTGCATTTGTCATGCAAAGTATCATCGGTGAGTTTGGGAGCAGTTCTGGCTTATCGCTACAGCAAAAGAAATGAGCAGCCTGTGGCATATGCGCCAGAAACACTATCTAAGGCGGAGCGACATTATGCTCAAATTGACCGTGAGGCTGTTGCCGGGGTTTTTCGAATTCGATACTTCCACCAATACCTTTATGGGCGGAAATTTTTTATTCTCACGGATCATAATCCCCTGCTAGGAATTTTTCAGCCGCAAAAGCAAAATCCTGAGGTCATTTCTCCCCACATGCTACGATGGACGCTAATGCTGTCAGCCTACGATTACAGTCTTGAGTAAAAGAAAACCAAGGGTAATGGAAACGCAGACTGCCTAAGCAGGTTACCGGGGTCCCTAACCCAGAGAGACAAAGGGGCCAAGCGACATACTCCTGCTGGAAGCTGTCGAGCACCCTCCTGTAAGCGCAATGGAAGTGTCAACATTCACCCGGCCTGATCCCCAGCTGTTATAGGTGAAGAAATGAATCCTAGAGGGCTGGCCGTGAGCTCAAGAAGCCTTTAAGTATTCCGGGTATTCGATAAGAAAAAATTAGTTGCCTCTATGCAAGGTTTGCCTGTACTCACCTATGGGGCTGAAACGTGGAGGTTAACCAAGAGAGTCCTACTTAAGTTGAGGACAACCCAGAGGGCTATGGAACGAAAAATGGTAGGGGTAACATTAAGAGGTAGAAAGCGTGCAGAGTGGGTCAGAGAAATAACTCAAGTTACCGACATTCTAGTAGAAATTAAAAAGAAATGGACATGGGCAGGACATGTAGTGCGAAGAGAGGATAACCGATGGTCGCTGAGGGTAACAAACTGGATTCCAAGGGAAGGAAAGCATAGCAGGAGGCGGCAGAAAGTTAGGTGGGCGGATGAGATTAAGAAGTTCGCAGGGGTCAAGTGGATGCAGCTAGCACAGTACCGGGTTAAGTGGAGAAATATGGGAGAGGCCTTCGCCCTGCAGTGGGTATAATCAGGCTGATGATGATGATGAAGGTTTGCCTACTGTGGGGAAGCCGGGTAGTAATTCCTGAGGTATTGCAGGCGATGGTTCTATGTCTTATGCACGCCAACCGTCCATGAAGGCAATCAAAGGTCGTACGTGTAATGGCCGAAGATGGAAAAAAAAATATTCCGAGTTCGTCCAGCACTGCACGCCACACCAGAAAAACAGGCAGAGTGAACCAGATACGCCAATGCATTTCTGGACAAAACCCGAACAGCCGTGAGGTAGAATCAACGTATATTTCACAGGCCGATCCAGGGCGTGTTTTTCTTAATGGTGGTGGACACCTTGTCAAGCTGGGTGGAAACTGAAGTGATGCCGTCTCTGCAGTCGTGTACTGTAATCGAGAAGTTGAGAAATATGTTTGCAGTATATGGACAACCAGACTTAGTCGTTTCGAATTATGGCACATCTTTTGCAAGTAAAGTAACGGAGTTGTTCCTGAATCTAAATGGTATACGCTACATGTATAGAGCACCGTACCGCCCGGCAAGCAACGGAAGGGCGGTGCGTATGGTCCGTGAACTGAAATGTACATTACGGAGACAGAAACAGGGCAGCGTGTTATGCAGCCTTTCTCAATTTCTGTTCAAACAGCGCTACGCTGCACTTCGAGACCGGTAAATCGCCAGCCGAAGTGATGCTGGGCCGAATATTCAAGACCGCCTTATCAAGCCTCCACGCGGATGAGACATGCTAAAGATGCTTATTGCAGCCTCCACCACGACGTTTCCAGTTCGGTGACTGTTTTTACGTACGGACCTGCCGGCCAGGGCCTAAGTGGTTGCTGGCTCGTGTTGTGCGACTGATATGACACGTCATGTATGAACTGCGGACTGCAGACGGAGCAGTGCACCGACGTCACAGAAACCACGCTCGCAGACCGTGGCGTTCTGAGTACCAGGTCAGAGAGCAGATCTACCACTCGTTCACTGTGCCGGATACAACAAGCTCCGGCCAGGTACCTCCTCAACAGAGACGTCCCAGCCACTCCGGCGTTCCACTAGCCAACTTCGTTCAGTGCGACGGTAAGGTATCGATGGTTAATAAGGAAGGGATGTGATAGGCTGTGTAATCACGCGCTGTGTCATTGCTGTGTTTCAAGAGAGCATGCGCCAGGTATCGTGCTTGTGTTTATCACAAGATGGCGTTCGCCGTAGCTATTTAAGCAACGGCATTCTTCCAATAAAACGATTATTGATTTCGTGCAGCTCTACTCGGCGTCCGTTTATTACAGTTCCAGTTAGTAAGCAGACCTTTCTTTAAAAGAAGTGCTGCTTATATGTGTGGGGCAGCGTTACAGATAAAAGTAGTCTGTATATGTGCGAAGATGTTCCCATTAAATTCTAAAAATATTTTATGTGGTTGGTTTGTGGGGTTTAACGCCCCAAAGCGACTTAGGCTATGAGAGACGCCGTAGTGGAGGACTCCGGAAATTTCGACCGCCTGGGGTTCTTTAACGTGCACTGACATCGTACAGCACACAGGCGCCTTGCTTCACGCCTCCACCGAAAAGCTGCCGCTGAGGCCGGGATTCGTTCCCGCGTCCTCGGGATCAGTAGGCGAGCGCCGTAACCACTGCTTTTTTATTTTCTCTATTGCATGAATTGGTACAAATACATCAGTAAAAGATCGTGGTTGCCATGCTCCTTGGCCTACAACCGTGTCTAATGGACTTTCATTACCACACGTTCGCCAATCAGACTCAAGACCTCCTCCGCAGCGTCTTGCTGCTTCAAAATTTCTTTTAGTTTATACACTTGTTCAACAAAATAATCACATACACATCGTGCATCGACATCACAGCGTCTGTAAGCCATCCAACTCCTCCAAATACTGTGAAGGCCCAATAGCATGATGAGTTCATACTGAAAATCATCATTAACAGTGGTCAAGTACCGAATTCCACGTGACGTCAATGGCAGGTCTTTTTTAAGTGTCCTTTGTAACACATCCCAGTAAAACACCGTATCCCAACAATCCAGGAACACGTGCTCAACTGTTTCAGGTTTCCTTCATAGTATACAGTTTGTGCCCCAAGGTACAAAAAGGCCCTTTTCTTCCATTCATGTTTTGACTGGGAAGGTTCCTGTATGCCATTTAAAAAAGAATGTTTTTACGCCCGGTGCAACAGCCATTTTTAACTTGCTTGAGCACGTCTTTCCCTGGGCCTTCACAGTATAAGGTTCTGTACAATGGAGCTGGGAACAATTGTGAAATAAGATCCTTGTACAGCCGCTTAGGTGGTACCGTCGCTAAATACTCTACAGAGTACCGCATGCGCAAAAACCTGAACAACCACACCGCTTCTCGCAGGAATTCGTGTGACACTGTGTATCCCCGAGCAGAGCATGAAGAGACTATAAACTCTGGAATTGCACTGGATAGCGTGATTTACATAAAGATTCTCAGGAATGCATCTTTTTGGTCACGTAGGAAACAAAACCTTAAAACCATCCGCCGCACATATAGATGCATTAGAGACAACCCTCCGTCTTTAACTCGCCGAAAGAGATTATCTCTGCGAATTCGTTCCCAGTTGGACGACCAAATGAAGACCGCAAATACGCGATGAAACCTTTGTATATTGATTCGAGCACAATACAATACTTGAAGTAAATACATTATTATTGCCATCAAAAAGGTATTGCATACAGTCGCACGGGCGAAAATAGATAGGTTACGCCCCATCCATCCTTTCGTCTTTTCCCGTATTTTTTCCGCTTTTTCATTCCAGTAATTCGTATTTTCCCCGTATTTGTCCAATGGGACTCCCAAATAAACTCCGGGCTTTGTAGCCCATTGTACGCCACAGAAAATTTCCGGTTCCTCTTCCCATTCCCCGGGCCAGACTCCGAGACTTTTCTTTAAATTAGCAGCACTACCAGTCTGCCTGCAATACCTTTGTGTTACTTTCAAAGCTTCCGAAACGCGCCACCCCGGCGGGGCATTTTATGTGGAATATATATTTCACTGAAACACCGTTACACGTACAGGATCTGCCCTGAAGGTAATGAGACTGGTCTCGGCATTGCATGCGTACCAGTGCGATTGAAAAACTGCTTTTGTGGATTGGTGGACCCTTCATCTTCACAGTGTGAAGAGTGCAGTTGGCTTCGAGAGTGTACCCCTGTTTCTTAGCTGCGTCGAGAAAACTGAAGCAAACGTCGAGACAGCAATACGCCGTGAAGCTTTGCAATAAACTGGGGAAGTCGCCTACTAGGCCAGCTGTTCTAATCAAGCCAATGATGCCAATGATGAAGGTAATAATGCGATGTGCTGAGTGCTGTTGTACAAAGGTCACGAAACATTTACGGGCGGTCGTGAGGACTACCAGCGCCGCAATGGTCCGGGTGCTCGTCGACGGGTATGTACGCCGGCAACGATTGTGTGAATGTTTTATTGAAAACTGATATAAGTATCTGTATGATTCTAGAATAGTGAGAAGTTCTAAAGTGATCACAACACTTACAAGCAGATCAAATTTCAGTAAAACACCTAAACAATTGTTTATGACGTCCATAGCCGTTGACGAGCACCGGGCCCGTTCCTGGACTGGACGTCTTCGCAGCCGTCCGTAAAGGTTTTCCTCCCTTTGAACAGTCGCACTCAGCACATCGCATTATTACCTTCATCAGGACGAATGTCTCTGCAGGCGACATTCCTAGTTTATTTCAAAACTTCACCGCACATCGCTGTTCTCACGTTTGCCTCAGTTTTCTCGGCGCAGCTACATAACGGGTTTACACGCTCAAACCCGTGCACTCGCTTCGCCACTTCGAAGTCGTCACACTGTGAAGCTGAAGGATCCCTCACCATTCCACGAAAGCCGCTTTTCAATTTCGCTGACACGAGCGCAACGCCATAACTAGTCTCAGTACCTCCAGGACAGACTCTGTATTGTGGACGGTTTCACCCTATCTGATGGCTTCTTTCCTCGACATTGCTGGCCGACAGGGCTACCAACTTGCTTGCTGGTTGGGCTAGTCGATGGGTGCACTGCTCGAAGACGTTGCCCGCAAGAGTGCCAACTTCTTTCGTGGTTGATCTGCTCGACCCCTGCTCGACATGACTTCCTAACATGGGAGGCAAACGTGCTGGGAAGTTGAGTGCAATCACGTTGCACTTTTCTGGTGCGCTGGGGACACTGATACTGATCCAGTCGTAGGTAGCAATTAAGTGCATTACAAGAGCTCTTGTACATATGAGACAAACGTTTCCACCATCGACATTGCTCGGATACTGAGAGGTATAGTGCACAGTGTTTACGCGAACCCACATCAACTCATAATTGGCCTTTGTTAGCTGCTGCTGAAGCACTTGTAATCACAGGAAACAAACGTGTATGAGTTTCGTGAATAGCAGAATGAAACTAGAATTATGAGAATTATGTTGATGAGGAATAAATATCAGCAGAAGATAGTACACAGTACCAAAGAAAAGCGAGCAATTGCTCAATGGTAGCCTCAGTTTGCAAGCCAACCTTTAGACTTGACTTCTCTCCAGCTGGGCATGACAGTCATCACTGGCAGGGTTATGTAGGTTTTGCCTCAAGAAGACAAAAATGTGGTCGAGGGCAGAGGAGCAGGGCTAAAATGGAAGAATGATTTATTGCGGATGATGTTTTAGAAAGGAGAACCCATGGTTAAATGATTTAGAAAATCGAGGCGAGGCAGGCAAAAAAGGTGCAAGGCTAAGTACACTGTTGATGCACAAGCACCCATAATATTTTACAGAACGGCAAAATAGAAACAAAAATTAAATTGTCGCTAATGTACGCATACATCAAGAGAACGAATGGTGTTTTGATATCTTCTTTGTGTGACCTTTACAATGTATACCTAAACACCGGACAGAGCCTTTATTAAAGGAAATAAATTTCATTCCCATTATGTTACATATTCTTAAATCATTAGACATTTCTTTGCTGCTGTAGCCTTTTCCTTTTGAGATAATATTCTTAACCCTAGGTCAGGTGAAGCAAACGTTTTTAGAAACAAGTTTTTGAGAACGTCGGAGTTCAACCCATTACGCTTTCTGTAGCTTTTAATTTGATCGTGGAAGATGAAAACGTGTAACTGTTAGGAACCACAACTGCTATGTATAGTGAGCCACTCAAGTTCGCAATAATGGTAGTTGCACAAATGGTGACCTTTATTAAAAGCTATGCAGACACAAACATTTTAGTCATATGGCTACAAATGTTTTCATTTGAATTATAACAAATATTAGTAAACAGTCCAACGAATGCAATCATAAATGTTCGTGATCTCCGCGAATTGCAACAGGTGTCCACAGAGCAAGTGTGACAGATACCGCGCCTTTCCCTTC
Organism: Amblyomma maculatum; assembly: GCF_055883805.1. NCBI lineage: Eukaryota > Metazoa > Arthropoda > Arachnida > Ixodida > Ixodidae > Amblyomma > Amblyomma maculatum. The sequence goes on from NC_139345.1 coordinate 135,944,497, forward strand.
CTGTGAACCAATTATATATATATATATATATATATATATGGTTGGTTGGTTGGTTGGTTTGTGGGGTTTAACGTCCCAAAGCAACTCAGGCTATGAGAGACGCCGTAGTGGAGGACTCCGGAAATTTCGACCACCTGGGGTTCTTTAACGTGCACTGATAACGCACAGCACACGGGCACCTTGCTTTTCGCCTCCATCGAAAAGCTGCCGCCGAGGCCGGGATTCGATCCCGCATCCTTGGGAACAGTAGTCGAGCGCCGTAACCACTGCGCCACCCCGGCGGGGTATATATATATATATATATATATATATATATATATATATATATATATATATATATATATATATATATATATATATAAGAAGAGAGATCACGATTAGGCCTTGAAATGGGGTTTGTAATGTGTGCATATTTTATTCAATTAAAGATTTTTTATCGTTAGGCTATATTGACTCGTGCATTAGAGGTATTTATTTGTGCTAAGCGATAAAGCGATATTTACGGTGTGTTTCGGGATTACAACAAATGAAATGCGATATCAGTAAAGAGGCACAAGGCAAGCTGGGATAGTGGCTCAATTGTGAGGGGATGTAATACTGAAGGAATAACATGAGGAAACAGGAAAAGTAAGGAAGCAATGGAAACAATGTGTTCTGGCAGGCTTTCTGGCTCATGATACAGAAGTATACAATGCAATAGATTCAGGGACAAAAAAGAAGATATAAACACAGTGCCTCTGTGTGCATTACCATTTCTTGTTTCGGTCACTATTGCGCTGTATACCTCTGAACCAGTGGGCAGCCTGAATTAGTTAACTATTCTTGAAACAATTTCAGTAAGAATAGAAAGCTGTGTGACACAGAGATTGCTTACAGGGTATGTTACAAGTATCAGCCGATTACTTGAGTTTTTTCATATTTATCATCGCATGCGATTTATTCACCATGTCACATGGAGAAAAGTTGCCACATTGCAGAAAAAAAAATGCTATTGCAAACTAATATTTAATCAAGTTGTTTATGTTAACAGGAAAAGTGGACTGCAGGAACTGCTCACATATGTTTGCGGTTGGTGTCCATTTTGTGAATAAAAAAGCAACATGTGCCTTATGAACAGCATATCATATTTTGTGGACCTTGAATAAATAAAACATTTAACTTAGTAACCAATCTTTGTGCCGAGCTTCGGTCGGGATCAAACCCCGGGTTCGACCCCGAACGCGGCGCCGCTACCTTTTGCTGCCCACTTATATATTTGCTACAGTTTAACAAGCCATTTTTTGAAAAAATAATGTTAGGATGATGGTTTGTGACGAGATATAAAACACAGCTGTAAAAAATGTAAAAAACCACAACCACAAGCACACAAACATTACACTGATAGACTAATATCAGGAGTTACCAAGGAGATGTATGCTTAGGTGACGAGTTGTACATGACTACTACACAACAAATACAAGAATATATTCCATTCCTAAAAGGTACAACTTTAATTCTACAGACTGCATTGTGAATTATTCAGAGTAAAATGGGCCCTGTATTCGATGTTCTTTTCGCCGTATAGGAATTAATAAAGCAACGCGACACAGGCTATGAGGTATGTCGTTGTGGACATCTCCGGAAATTCGGAACATGCGTTTTTTTTTTTTTAATTACTTTGCGCAGCACATGGGAGCCACGATTTTTGTCTCCGTATAAAAGCCACCACCCCGGACGGAATAGAACCTGTGTACCTGCTTCGAGCAGCCTTTAGTTCTTTGCTTACAGCAGAGACCGCGCTTCCCATAGGACTGCTACTGCGAAAAACCTTGTAAAACAAGAAAAAGAAAACAAGGCCAGCTTGCGGTGCACATCATATCATGGACGTGTGCGAGGTGGCTTGGTTTGAGCGAGTTAGGGAAAGGCCAGTATCTCACGATTTCACGATTTCACGTCACGATTTCAGACAAACTTTAGCGTTTTCAAGCAGTCGGCACTTACCTATAGGCAGTATAGGCCATCTATAGGTTGTCGTGGCGGCAGACACGTTGCGTGTTCTTGGCTGGCTTGTAACTGACATCAATTATCCGCGGCCTTCTGAACTGTAGAAATAGGCGTCGCGATGCTCATAGCTCACTTTAACAGAGCTTCGAAATCAGCGAGCTTTCGTTTTGTTTAGGTGCGGGAGAAAGGAAGCGTGCAGGGCAGCTCAACAAATAGTCGTTTGGCTGATAAGGCGCTCTGAATCGTGGCCGTCGCGAAACGAGTCCTTGGCTTGTTCCGATGAAGAGTTTCCAGCCGCTTTTCTTCTGCCGCACGTAGACGAGTCGTCCTATGCTCCTGCTGACGCATACTGCGCGTGAACTTTCGTGTTTCGAGTTTCGTTCGCTATCTTGCAATCTTTGAATAGGCTCGGGCATGGCGTCAGGAATAAAGCTCACGGTCATATTTGCTTCATAGTGGTAGGTATTTAGCATGTTTAGTCTACTTAGGGAGAATGAACTTACGTGGCAAGCGTCATGCCGAGCTTTTTCAAAGCGGATGCTCACCCACGTACGACGGGTAAAGTGGCTGGCGCGTGCTTGTAGCGTCAACCGCGTAGTTGCAGAAACTAGTTCGAAAGCGTTCGCTCGCGTACCTTTGCGGGCAAAAACTTCTGGAAAAGAGAACTTGAATCTTTTCGCCGGCATTTTTGCGCCATTTCAGTTTATATGCTTGGGTTTAAGAGGTTTAGCGATTAAAAAACTTGGCCTGTAAAATGGAGGGCACTGTTTCCACCTTTAGCTTTAGCTTTCAGCAATGTTGACAGAGACCGCCGCCGCTGTGAATGTGATACTGAAAGCCTCGTACACAACTCTCGGGGTGCGTCAACGGAAGCACAAATTAATGTTCGAACTCGACCGCGCCAGCCGCCTTTGCACATAAAAGCGAAGCGTAAAGGGCACTGATGTGCTGTGTCGTTGCCTCCGCGGTTAGCTCCGGCAGCGTGCTCGCAGCTGACCGCAGATGCAACAGCAGTGCAATGTCGGTGTCTATAATTACCGACCTCAGGGGATGAAATGAGTGGCGCCCAAAGAGTGCTGCCGGCCTTCATTATTTTATTTCGTGAGTATAACAGACCAGGCATGTAGAATTTTTACGCGCAACGTGTCGTCATAGTGTTTACCCGCATCCTCAAAAATCGGCCGCCTGGAGAGCTGACATATGACCTCGTCCGAATTTAACCAAACATGGTGTCCAATCTAAATTTGACATCGGCAATTCAATGACAACTTCCAAATTTGGGTGGCCCACCCCAAAACTTGGCCACTGGGATTTTTATCTCGCAAATATTTGATGAGCGCAAGCTCAGCACAAGTTCACTTTCGCTTAATGACAATATAATAGATATAAACCACGAAACCACTCTGTAGTGAAATAAATCAAGCAAAGGGCAGTACGAAAGTTGCAGTTAGATTAGCAGGAAAAGAGAATGTTAAAGAATAATTTTGCGTTTTGCGACAAGATATATACTATGCGCAATAAACTCAAGGACTAATACCTCTTTTCCAGCTATTCATCTGAGCAACACTTCTAATGCTATTGCGCTAGTATATACCGTCTGTCGATTCTTTGACAGTACTGCGCTAGCGTCGACTGCCCTGTGCAGCGGCGCCGAGTCGAAGCAGAGTGGAAATTGAGAGAGGTTACGAGCAAGAGGGCGTAATCATGCTTCTTGAGCTAAAGTCACTGGAACTCTGAAGTACCACAGCTGTTTTCTCTTTGCAGCGGCGCCGCCCATTGGCCAGCTGCGATCACGCACTCAAGCTGCGCCATAGATGGTCCACTCGAGCAGACGACGCGCAGTCGTCGCCGGGCTTCGGCGGTACGCGGGCAGCGTGTTTTACGACTAAGTTCGTCCGATATTGCTCTGTGTGCATAAAACACCCATAACATGGTCGCTCTGGGTCGCCGAGGATGCCGGGATGTAGCGTCTTCGGATTTAGCAACGAAGATGAGGCAAAGCGCTGTTTACGAGCGGAAAGTTTGATAATTAAAAAGCAGTATGCTAATGGTGGTGGTGAAAAACGTTTTATTCAAACGAGTGGAGGTATGCGTGAGCCGGATCTTTGAAGATCCAGCCCTCATAAATACAACATAACCGTATGACTGCATCGCATTTGTACAACAAATTTGTCCCAACGAGAGGAACTCCACCAGGTGTCGGAGCTGTGCGGACGTATGTCGCATGGGCTCCGAAGTTTTACAACTTTTTGGGTGGTCCCTTTTGCGCCACGGTTCTGAAATCGGTACCGAAAGATTCGTGAAGTCAGGCGGCACCTGCGGACACCACTTGCGGATTTGGCGAGCGAACGTTGGGCAATTTCGTCCCTTTCTCGACCACGCCGACGCGGGCACGGCGCAGCCGGCACCGCAGCCAGCCCCTCCGCCCATGGCTAGGGCTAACTCCGACGCCACGCCGACCGACATGGATCTCTCTGGCCCTGGAGCAGGCCATGCAGTCGAAGGAAGCACCATAACCGAAGCTGTACTCCTCGACGGGAGCTGGCAAATGCTTTCTCTGCAGAAGAAATTCGGACGCAAGCCGAAGATTGTTGATCAAGTTGCCGCAGGAGCCTCAGAAGGGACGCCATTGCAGCCGCGTTCCTCTCTGCCAGCGACGCAGTCAGCCTCAAATACAGGGGCTGTCCCAACTAATGAAAAGGATGCGACATCCAACAACGCCAGCAAAGCAAAGCCCCGACCACCGCCCAAGACGAGGAAGGGCCCTATACCACGGCTGCCAGCTGGGGAGTGCAAGATTGTGTTCCGTCCGCGCTGCCCAGTCAAGCTCACGGAGTTTGGCGCGGCTCAGCTACTGCACGCGGTTTGCACTGCACAGAAGATTCCGGACCTGTGGCGGCCGAAAACAACCACCTGCGGATCCACCCGGAAAACAACACCTTCACCGTAATCACGCTTGAGGAGACGCGTGCCCGAACCTACGCAGCGTGTAAGAGCATCAGCGTCGGAGAAAAAGCGTACAAGATGAACGCGTACATTCCACCACCAGACGACACAAGTCAAGGAATCGTCTTTAATGCTTATAGCTATGAAACGGACGAGGCGATTTATGCCGAGTTCCGGAAACGCAACACCAACCTCAATGTGGTCGGCGGACGCCGGCTCGGCAAATCAAGACACATGATCGCAACTATAGCAGGAACGGAGCTACCCAAGTGGATCCGTTACCTGGTGTGTGAACGACTTTTTTCGTTCCACGACCGTGTGGAGGCATGCTATAACTGTCGGAAGACGGGGCATAGGACAGATGTGTGCCCGCTGCCTAGCCGTAATCTGTCTCGTCGTTGTGGCGCAGAGCATTCACCGCAGCCGGAAGCCTACATGCACCCCTAAGTGCATCGTATGCACTGGGGGCCACAATACTGGTAGCAGAAACTGCAAGTACCGCTTTATTAAGCGCACGTATGGCAGCAGCGCCGACACCGGGAAGCAAAGGATCAGCGCTTACACCGGGAAGCTAAGGCACGGATAGTCGACCAGAAGAGCGAGGCAGGGCCAGATCCCGGAACCATCACCAACAACAGAACGGGTACAGGGGCCGTTCATCCTCCTTCCTTCCCCTGGTTAACGATCCTAGACGGTCTTCGTCAGAGAACCGCAAGACTCGGAGGAAGAGGAGTTCCAGCCGGGGGAGAAGCTCATCCGTTGGACGCAAGTCCGTCGGGTGGAAACAGGACCAGGAAATAGAAGTCCTTCGCAAACAGATGAGGGAGATGTCTAATACCATACTACATCTGCAGTCCCAGATTAAGGAACGCAGCTAGGCAAAGCAAAAAGCGAGCGAGAAAGCGGTGGCATGTGCGCCAGCAGTTATACCAGATCCGATAAAGAACGCAGCCCATCCGATGGGAACGCAGAGTAGTGCCACGGGTGCTGCTGCTGGTGAGACGCAAAACCAAAACGCAATGGATACCGACACGGCGAACACGCTCAAAAGACAGGCACCTCCGGAGAACAAGGAGGATGTTAACCAGAACGAGTCGAAGAGGAGGCAGGTACCCTCAGTGGAGGGCAGGTCCATTTTTAAGGCTAGGTCAGACCTCTTAACGCAGCTGAAGGAGCGCATGGATGCTGAGGATGCTAGGATCACCACCCACGAAAATCGAATGAAGGCTAGGATCACCGCCCTAGAGACCAAAATGGAGCAGTTAATTGTGTACATGGACGGAAGATTCGATGAACTCATGCAGCTCATATGTCAGAAATTAGGAATTCAAAATAGCACGCATCAATAAACGCGAAAAAAAATCAGTGTAGCACTGGAACTGCGGGGGGTTCGGAAGGAAGAGGGGACACCTGAACCTTCACATCCAAAATGTCTAGGCGATCCCGATATAATAGCACTTCAGGAGAATAGGGGATTAGTTTCACTTTTAGAGCACATCATCGCGGTTACTGGAGTCTTCCGTTAACTTTCCGTTTTCATTCGCACAGCTTGTCTCCACTGCAAGGCTTACCCAAATAAGCTCCTTGGTTTGGCGCTTTAATTCTTTGCTACTTAGCGGCGCTTTTTCCCATTTCCTGCATCCCTTGTAAGTAGTCGCGAAAAGGTTTTATTGGGCGGCCATCTAGCCGCGAATTCAGAGCGTTGACCTCGCGCGCCAGTGTGGTTAGAGCTGTATAACAAGTCACTCCGACTAGCGCGTGACAAGACGAAGGAAAGTACGACGGGAATGAGACAGCAAGCGCCAAGAGAATAACTTTCTATACACATCACATTTCAGGCGAGCTCTCACGTGAACGCGGCATATATAACTGTTATAAACAGTTCGCCTGGTCTCAAAAACATGCATTTGAGAGCCTTTTAGAATTACACGTTTCGGCTATATAAAGCAGAATAACCTGCGCTGCAACAAACGAAGCGCTATAGAACAAGCTTAAGCTCGCATCTTGCTGTGCACGCACGCCCGAGGAGTGGAGTACACGATCGTGGCAGCGCAGCAGTCGTGCGACGCTTTAAATGCTATCGTAAACCCTCGTCCCATGTAAGATATCATTCTTTACTACTACAATTCGTTATTTTCGGCGCAAAAGCAATCAACAACGCCTTTGCTATTGCGGAGCTTTGCTCGTCTAGCCGACGACACGCTCGTCGCGCTGGACCATTCCTGGCAACAACAACCCAATGTTGCCTACGCGCCGCCCGCTGATTGCGGTACTTTCAGAGTTCCAGTGACTTTTGCTTGAGCAAGTGTCGTCTGCTTGGCTGTTCTGTCCTGTCGGAAGCAACCTCTTGAATAACATTTCATGCCCGTGTTATGCGAGCGCTTGTTCTAACTGGTGTATGCTTGTGGGCTCGATTGGTGCTAGCTTGTAACGTTCCAAATCTAATTTGTCCCTTAATTGTTTCCATCTGCACGTATTCTCACAAGAACGTTTCTTTTGAAAGTAATCAAGGTGACGGTATTTATTGTTCTCAAAAACATTTTCGCTAAGGCAATGCTTGCAAAGAATTACTGAGCACGTTATTTTTTCATTGCAAATGTGTATACTTTCAAGAGAGTTTTTGCAATGTATCCACAAACGGCGTATGAAAACACGTAGTGACAGCCTTTTCGGGCACCGATACCTACCAGCAGATTGTGGCAGGGGTTGCTTCGTACTAATCAGAACAGCCTAGCAGGCGAGGTTCACTGCAGCAACAGGAATTGTGGGCACGCCCTTGCCCTCACTTGCCTTGTCGTCTCCTGCGTCTTCCGGTGCAGCAGCGCCGGACAGTCGACACTCGCGCGGTACTTTTAAAGAATTGACAGGCTGTCAATGCAGTTCTGTACATAAATATTGAATCGCTCAATTCCATTTGAATAATGTATATTTACTTGGCCTTCTTCGACATCGAGTCATCAAAGCAGTTCGGCTCGTTTGGCATTATTATCGGAAAACGACCAACGTATTTAAATTCAGCTGTTCACATGGCTTCACAAAAAGCAAAGTTCGTTGTTCGGTAACGAACAGCCAGAAAAATGACAATTAAGTTTGTGTAATAAAAGTCTACAGCCCCATAACTACGAGACACACACGAAATCAGTGGGCAGAACTACAAGCTTGTGAAAGTAATCATGAATAAAATAAAGAAAACAGAATTAAACTTTATAATTTCATCTGTTGTACTATAACCCTCGTGAGCGCGAAGTATTACGTCAATTCAAAAGTACAGAAGCAATATTTGTTCTAACTATCAGGCCTATAATAAAATATTTTCAAACTAGAAGTAAAATGTATGCAGTGCGCTCTGTAACCGTAGCCATATTTTGTGCTCTTCACTAACAACCCAGTTGAACAATGACAACTGATTCTAAATCTCACACGTTCTGAAAAATATATTGAATTGAACTGAACATGAAAAATTTCCAATTGTGTTTTCTTCTTTACTTGGACCAATGGGCAATAATTGGTGTTTGGCCCAAATTTCGAATGGTGCCGATTGCTGCGGGGAAAAAGCACGCCAGAAAATGTCCAATGGAATCAACTGTTTCTTTTTAGCCAATTCCGAGTGTTATCTGCAATACCACAAAGTGTACGGGTAAGTTGAACGCGCCAAATATTGAAAAGCGGTTGTTCCATTTAAAATGAGTACGTTGCAGTTAATATGAGCTCGTTCCGCTAAAGAGGGACACACACGCGACATAAGTGTACCGTTCCATTTAAAGCAACCTGACAGCGTCTATTTGCAGATAATTATCTAGAACAAGCGATTTATTTGGAACTTATGTGGAACCGGCGGCGTTTATGTGGAACCAAAATTAAGAGTGCAGTAATGATTAATAGCATAAAATTTACTACAAGTCTATAAAAAGCACTTTTAACTTATCTTACACTTTTTCTGCCTCTACATTTATTTTGTTTTATTTGTACTTTGGCAATTGTGTTCTTAGCATTTACTACCTCGCTTTTCTTTTTTTCCAGCATTCATATATTTCTATAACGTGTACCCACATTACTAAGGTTTTTTAAACGTCGAAGTGACCATCAGTAAATTTGCAACACTTTGCACACCCGATGTGATTGTGCAATGCTTCGATTCGAGGTTCTATGTGATCTGCAAAGCAAGCGCCACTCTTTTTTGTTGGTACAAAAAACACCCATCAAGATCTAAAACAAATCTGAGTATCTATTCTATTGAAAACATAAGCGCGGATTCTTGTATTTACCTGATAAATCATAATAGCTACAGGTTCGTAGGTTACTGCTAAACGTGGTTGGACGTCCTCATTTCGTCCATCAAAGGTTTAGCTGCTGACGTCGCCTGTCGACAAGGGGTATGATTTGATAGCCATGCGCACCTTCAGGCGGCTGTAGAAAATGACGCATTCACACTGTCACGGACGCTTCTCCACTCTGGCCTTTATTTCCTAAGTAATTGATCACCGGTAATGAATTAAATAACAAGGATAACTGACTTCTACGAAGCACTGCGGTCGGAAGAAGTAATCATTTAAATTTCAAAATTACACAAAAACGTAATGTAATACGAGTGACCAATTACTTACAATTCTGGTTCTCGTGGAGAATAAGGCATAGGTAAGATTAATGAGAGTACAGAGTTGCCAGTAGTGTAAGTTTAGATGTTCGTGTAGCTTTATATGCACTGTCCCTATGTATATGCTATTTCTGTGGTTCATCAGATTCTCCATTTTTCGGGAATGACGACTACCAGAAACTTCAAAGTCGGTGTCGTAGACCGTGATAAGAGGAGGGGACGAGAACACAGAGAGAGTGATTGGTGACGATATGGGCAGAAGATTTGTCAAACAAATAAACAGGAATAGTAACCTGTCTAAAAAATTCGTGTTCGCTACAGTGTGGCTCAAAATACTCTACAGAGCCGGCATTGCCTGTAGACCTTCCATACTATGAGGCAAGCATGCATGATGGCTGGAAATCATGCATCATTCAATTATTCACATCGCGCCATTCTGGACAAACGACAAAGCTACCAGTCTGCTACTCAAATGAAGGTAGCCATAGTGACTACATTTCCTGCTAGGCGGGAATGGAGGGCAATGGTGAAGTGGTAGCGATTTTTTGGTGGTCATCAGTGCTGACAAGTGAGGCACGATTTGGGGGTGCAGAGATAAAACACGGAGTGTAGCATAATTTGAATGGAATGCTGAAAAATTAGCCTTTAAATTAACACTTCAGAAGTTATGCTCAAGAAGTACCTGGCTGGAAGTTACTGGCTGATTATACTGTGAGGTTTTCTTGTCTGTGACCAATACCGCTGGTGATCTGAGTGCTCCACGTGGATGACTTTGTGATAGGCCTTTGTGATACGGTTTGGGTGCTTCATAAATATGAAAGGGTTTGAGCGAATAAACATCAGTTGAAAGTTGGCGCCTGTCCTGTTATTTTGGTGTTCCTTCCTTGTCCTCGTCGCTTTCGCGCCGTCTTCATAATCCACTTCAGAAGTTATGTTTAAATATTTGTTCCATCTCATCTAAAATAAACATAAATTGTTCGTGTTTCAGAAATTCGATAATTTTACACTTTTGCCCTAATTGACCTACTGACTAGAGGTGAAAAACCTGCTACACGAAGCGCGCGTCTGCACTACATTCAACCAAATAATACTGCACGAATACAGGATTGCGGGATCTATTTTGGTTTACATGTGTTAAAGGTTCATATACAATACACTTTCTTGGCAGTTTGGTTCATGTCGAGTATAGCAAGTTGCACATCCCCGCTCCTGCTTTCTGTGCCTCTTATTGCATACAAAAGACTGTGCACAACTTGAGACCCGATACCCCAGTCAACAACTTCTCACTGATGAGGCGGTGGCAGCCTGCTCTATGACGGAGGCCCGCATTTGCTGAACTTCCTGTAGCCTAGCACCCATGCCTTGTATATTTATAGGCCATCTGACACATTTTTGCTTCGGCCTAGCAGTGAAGCTCTGCGTATCCAACTGCTTTGCCAGCAAGACAGCTTGCCTTAGCCTTCTTGTGTAGCAGTCGGGTAGAGGATTTCATAATGATGCTGTGTTGGTCAATCGTGCTTTGGGCGGAGCGCCACCAGGAAAATGACGGGCTCATTACGGTGGCAGGCCAGAGAGGAATGATTCCAGGGAACCAATTTCACACCCAATACAATAAACTAGGATGGGACATTGAACATATAAGGGATATAAGCTCTCTCTTATCGCTTCAAAAATTTCAAACAATTATCTCAATTTTTTAATCGCATCTCCTTTCATTTCCCATATTGCATCAGTTTGAACGCTATTATTTCATCCGTCTGTCTTGTGCAACATACTATGATTAGCGATAATAAGGAGATGAGCCTATGTAAATTGCAATAATTCTCATTAACAACTCGCATGTGGTACCGCCAGCCAACAGCTAGTCAGGAATGGTCCTGTCCCCGATTTGCCACTCAGTTACGAGCAAGATAAATGACCCGATCATTTTTTTGCGAATTCCCTAAACTGGTAACGAAGAATGTAACATCATTAAGGAGACGTAACATGTAGTTTTTGGCCATTTAGCTTGCCATAAACACGAAAGTAATGAAATGCCATGATCCGCTCAAAGTTAAGCCGACGATGTTACTTAGATAAAGGCCTTTTATTTTTGTAACAAAATAAACTGCAAAATTAAAACATGCCATGTGACAGCCTGCTCGGTGCTGCCCAATTCGCGGCGCTTATATTGCAGCTTTAAGAAGCTTGATGATTCGTGTTTTCGAACCTAGAAACACTGGGCTTTGCTGTCAACAGCCAACAGCTAGTCAGGAATGGTACTGTCCCCGATTTGCCACTCAGTTACGAGCAAGATAAATGATCCGATCATTTATTTGCGAATTCCCTAAACTGGTAACGAAGAATGTAACATCATTAAGGAGACGTAACATGTAGTTTTTGGCCATTTAGCTTGCCATAAACACGAAAGTAATGAAATGCCATGATCCGTTCAAAGTTATGCCGAAGATGTTACTTAGGTAAAGGCCTTTTATTTTTGTAACAAAATAAACTGCAAAATTAAAACATGCCATGTGACAGCCTGGTCGGTGCTGCCCAATTCGCGGCGCTTATATTGCAGCTTTAAGAAGCTCGATGATTCGTGTTTTCGAACCTAGAAACACTGGGCTTTGCTGTCAACAGCCAACAGCTAGTCAGAAATGGTCCTGTCCCCGATTTTCCACTCAGTTACGAGCAAGATAAATGATCCGATCATTTATTTGCGAATTCCCTAAACTGGTAACGAAGAATGTAACATCATTAAGGAGACGTAACATGTAGTTTTTGGCCATTTAGCTTGCCACAAACACGAAAATAATGAAATGCCATGATCCGCTCAAAGTTAAGCCGACGATGTTACTTAGGTACAGGCCTTTTATTTTTGTAACAAAATAAACTGCAAAATTAAAACATGCCATGTGACAGCCTGCTCGGTGCTGCCCAATTCGCGGCGCTTATATTGCAGCTTTAAGGAGCTTGATGATTCGTGTTTTCGAACCTAGAAACACTGGGCTTTGCTGTCAACAGCCAACAGCTAGTCAGGAATGGTCCTGTCCCCGATTTGCCACTCAGTTACGAGCAAGATAAATGACCCGATCATTTATTTGCGAATTCCCTAAACTGGTAACGAAGAGTGTAACATCATTAAGGAGACGTAACATGTAGTTTTTTGCCATTTAGCTTGCCATAAACACGAAAGTAATGATATACCATGGTCCGTTCAAAGTTATGCCGACGATGTTACTTAGGTACAGGCCTTTTATTTTTGTAACAAAATAAACTGGAAAATTAAAACATGCCATGTGACAGCCTGCTCGGTGCTGCCCAATTCGCAGCGCTTATATTGCGGCTTTAAGAAGCTTCATGATTCGTGTTTTCGAACCTAGAAACACTGGGCTTTGCTGTTGGTCGCGACATAAGTATTTGAGCTAGTTCACAGCTCACTTTTCCGGTGCCTGTCTTCAGCCACGGATTCTTATCTATGAGCAAGCAGCAACGGAAAGCTTTCAAGATACAATTCCTGTGAAGATTGGCATACTCTCTACCCAAGTGGATAGCACAGGAAGACGAAAATTATGCACGTAACAAAATTCACTATGGTAAACACTGGGTAATTATAATTAACAATACGAGTCTTTGCAACAAGATAACGTAATAAAGTCAGATAAAGTCAAGATAAAGTAATAAAGTCAAGGCCATCTACATTGACTTTAGCTGGAGTTAGTTTTTGTGAGAAAATTATCGAAATATCAAACTTCAGAAGTAATAATATGACGAACCTGAGTTAGTGCTACTTCAGATGGTACTATTGCCGAAATCAACTTTCTGTCACTATGAAATACCCAAATACTCTCGTATATAATTCATAGCAAGCACGAAGGACGTTACTTTTGTAAATTTTGTAGCAAGTGCAGCACAATATCTCCGATGCCTTTTGTCACTTTAGTAATGACTAAACCTTCTTATCTAGGCGGAATTGCTTTATATCAATACTTTTCTGCTTGTTGATTTAGTGCTTTCTCGGCTGTCTGCGTTCACTGCAGTTGCCCAAACTCGTGTAAAACTCAGGCTCACCTTACAGACCGCCCCTAGAAGGGTCGTCCACTATTCTTTTCCGAAAAGAGGGGGCCTAAATTGCATAAAATATGGCACTCTACCTTGATACCAACTTTAGTGGGTGCTAGCAGTTATATAAGGCAAGATCGGGTCATACCAGGAACGCAAGTTTATTTAGCTTTTAGCATGCGTATCCGCTGATGAAACGCATTTTACTGGGATCGGGCTGAGTCACTACCGACAACTTGACGAGGCCAGTTCGTCGCACTCTTTCCCAGCAGTGAAAGCCACAACTACGGATAAAGGGTCAGCGAATGCACCTGTGCGCCCAGGCATGACTCGTTGAGGCCCCACTATGCAATACAGGCACGTTAAACTCATTACTGCACAAAACAGTCTTGCGACTTCTTGAATCTTTCTATGGAAGCGTGCAGCTTTTAATAAAAGCTTCTCTGTTGAAGAAAAGCCGTACATTCAGGGTGGATATACTATATTATTTAAATACATTGCAAAAAATTCATTGGAAGAAATGACATATCATAAAGACGGAAACTGCTCAGTATCTTCTAAGGAACCAAAAACACTGAGCAATAAAACTAAGGAAATTATAGAAAGCAAGCAGTGACCTATCAAATTGTAAGTATATTTATAGAATGCTAAACTTGGAATGCACAGAACGTGTATTAAACGGCATATTATTGAGATAGTCGTGTCCTCTTGTATAAAAGCGTACAAAGAATTGATCTTCCATTTGTATATAAATACCTCACAAACACAGAACCTCTACTATTTTTTTTAATTTTGTGACCATGTATTCATTTTGCGATATACGTAAACTTTTCACAGCTACAAATGCAATGCGTCTACTTTAGTTTCTGCTTTTAGATAACAGTTACTCTTTGTGGCATTTTGATGGAAATTAAGCAAATGCAATGTGAGTGTTGGGTCCAATATTTTACGTGCGAAAATTCTGGTAAATTTAGAGCAGTGTAGTCTTATTACTTTGCTTTGCACAAGAAAATATTTTTATATAAGTGCAACACCATCACAATGAACATCATAGGGACCGAAGCATTGTCAGGCACAACTGTCTTTAGCCTTTTCCTGCATAACTAATTGTGTTTTGTCTGCTGTCGAATGTAATATTGCCGCGAAACCTTCAAAACTGTATTTGTTGTTTTTTAACAGCCGCCGGCATACAGGCTTATCACTCTGATTCTGGATCGCGTATCAGATCGCGTAATCTTTGTTTGTTAATGCTCGGTGTCGCGAGTCACACCTTTATCAGTTTCGTCGTAGCGTAAGATGCACCGAGATTTATCTCGAAGATTCCGGCCACTCGTATGTCTTTCCATAATGTTCCAGCCCGTGCTGGTAGCTGTTTGCGACGTTGTCTAGATTGTTCTGTGCAGCCTTTAAATTGAGCGTTGACGAGTGTGACGAGCATTCTTTGTTCGACGATCGACCAACCCGTTTGTTGCTATCGCCGTCGCCGAGTTGCTTAGTTCTTTTGCGGGCGTAAGTCAGCCCAATAAAGAGTTACTTTCCGTACCATCAAGCCTGTCTTCATTTGTGTCAACGACCCTGGTAACCACCACGTGACATCTGGTGGAGGTGCTGCCCTTGATCCTTCAAGCGAAAATCTCATCCTTATTCCTGTCGCCCTGGAAGACCAACCTACAGGTCCCCGAGTCAGCCGCCGACTCCAAGGCCTACAACCCGAACACGGTCTTCTGCCTGAAACCATTCGATCTCGGAAGGCATCGAAGCTGACAATGGCCCGGCCTACAGCACCGGTTGTTTTCGTCCAGCCCCGTGAGCCCCCCTGCTTCCGTGGACGACAAGATGAAGATGCGGGAGACTGGATGGACCATTTCGTTCATTTGGCAGAATTCAACAGCTGGAACGACGCCGCGAAACTTAGGCAAGTCTACTTTGTTCTTCAAGGACATGCCCGAGTTTCGTTCAAAAATCATGAGGCAACTATGAAGGATTGGGAGACTTTCAAGGAAGCGTTTCTGACTGTGTTTTCAAGCGTCGTCCGAAAGGAAAGCGCCCAGGCCCTCCTTCAGTCAAGACCAACTCCCAAACGAGCCTGTCCCGGCGTACGTTAAGGATATGAAGCGCCTCTTTCGCCGCGCCGACCCTAATATGACCGAAGGTGAGCGAGTCAAACTTTTATTGCGAGGCGTTAAAGAGTCGCTCTTTGCGGGTCTTGTGCGAAATCCGCCAAGAACTGTGGCGGAATTTGAAACAGAAGCGTCAACCATCGAGAAGACGTTGGACGACCGGATGCGCAATTACGAGCGACCACTTCAATCGGACTACTCAAGCCACTACCCCAGCGCACCTACAAGCGGAGAGAACCTTCGGGACCTCATCCGGGTGATCGAGCGAGAGGAGCTCCGCCGACTGATGCCATCATCGCAACAACCGCAGGTGGCAACGCTCGCGGACGTCGTCCATGAAGAAGTCCAGCAGGCGCTGGGCATTCCTCAAGCGACGGCTGCGACTGTTCCAGCACAAAAGGCAACAGCGATGAACTACGCTGCTGCATTACGTCGTCCTCCGTCCCGACGTGATGACTTTCCGAGCCCTCGCCGCTACCGTCCTGTTCCTGAAAACCGCCCCTTGGGCCCCGCCCGCGAAGCCTACCAACGACCAACAAGCCCCAGGAAGTGCGACGCATGGAGGACAGCGAACAACCGGCCATTATGCTTCCACTGCGGTGAGGCCGGCCACATTCTGCGGCACTGCCCGTACAGACGAATCGGTCTCCGCGGATTTCCAGTCGACGCTTCACGACCACGCCTAGGTGAACGACCGCAAGAAATCGACAACTATCTGCGTAGGATTGCGCCACCAAGCCGTCGATTCAGGTCTACATCGCCGCACAGGGCCCGCTTTGCGTCGCCAGGACATAACTATGAGGATAGTGAGCGCGGAAGGTCCCCAAGCACGCGCAGGGGAAACTAAACAGAGCAACCTTTGGAGGTGAGGTTGCTCAACGGCGAAAAGACGATCATCCTCCGCTGCCGACGATCACTAATGACGACGCAGCCATTTCACCGCCGCTCCACACGACGACATCGACGACAACACGACCAGAGTGCGAGCTAACACCGCCGCTCAGCGAAGTAACAACGGTATGCCCCGGCAATGACCTGAAGAAACGAGGGAGCCGAGATCGGACACTAAGGCCCACGCTCAATGCGAGGACGCGAACAAGTGGCCTTGAAGTTGATATCGACGGTCGCAGAGTCACTGCCCTAGTAGACACCGGAGCTGACTATTCAGTCATTAGTGGACCGTTAGCCTCTCAGCTCAGAAAATTTACCACCGCTTCGGATGGCCCGCTGATTCGCACCGCAAGTGGCAATCTGATTACTCCATCGGGATTATGCACTGCAAGAATAACCGTAAATGGGCGTACTTACCCCACCAGCTTTGTGGTCTTGCAGCCGTGCTCCCACGACGTGATTTTAGGCATGTACTTCCTTAATGAACATAGGGCTATCATCGACCTGCGATCCAAGCTCATCAAGCTCTCTGCAGACAAAGCCATTCCTGCAACGACGACGTCGACTCAACACATCGCTCTAAATGTCCTCGATGAAGAATTCATCGTCCCGCCCCGATCAAGCATCGCAGTCTGCGTAGGTAGCGCAAACATCGAAACCACTGAAGGCATCTATCCTTCTAAGTAATCGGCTAGCGCTTTCAGCTGAGAGTCTGATCGCTGTTCTGCGAAACTGCTGGCGCTTACCGGTCCCAAAAAGGCGTCGTCGTCATCGTCCTTTGTGGGAGCGTGGACGGGAACGCGTGATAAGCAGTCTGCGTCGGAATGCTTCCGGCCCGACTTATAGACTACAGTCAAGTCAAATTTTTGAAGTCGTAGGCTCCATCTGGCAAGGCGGCCGGAGGGATCTTTCAAATTAGCCAGCCAGCAGAGCGCGTGATGGTCGCTTACCTGCTTGAATGGTCGGCCGTATAGGTATGGACGAAACTTAGAAGTAGCCCAGATGATCGCAAGGCACTCCTTCTCGGTCGTCGAGTAATTGACTTCGGCTTTTGTGAGGGACCTGCTAGCGTAGGCGATTACTTTCTCCAGTCCGGCACTCTTCTGGATAAGAACAGCTCCTAGGCCCACACTGCTCGCGTCGGTGTGAATTTTGGTCTCGGCGTTTTTATCAAAGTGGCCAAGTACAGGAGGGCATTGCAGGCGGCGCTTAAGTTCGCCGAAGGCTTCTCCTTGCGGCGCTTCCCATTTAAAAGGTACGTCAGCCTTTGTAAGCTGCGTCAACGGTTCGGCGATCCGCGAAAAGTTTCTGACAAATCGTCGATAATATGCGCACAGCCCAAGGAATCGACGCACAGCTTTTTTGTCAGCAGGCGGTGGGAATTGTGCGATTGCTGCTGTTTTCTCCGGGTTTGGGCGAATACCGTCCTTGCTAACGATGTGACCTAGGAACCGGAGGTCTTCGTATGCGAAGTGACACTTCTCTGCTTTTAGCGTTAGTCTCGATGACTTGATGGCTTCCAACACTGTCTGTAGTCGTTTTAGGTGGTCTTCAAAGTTTGACGAGAAGACAACAACGTCGTCCAAATATACTTATTTATTTATTTATTTATAGGTACTGCGATCTGGTACAGATAATAGCAGGGTGGGAAAAACAAAAAGAAATACAAGCATAAAAACGCACTCAAATTCATAAAATTTGCAGGCACTTTTCAAACATTAGTAAAGAACTTTGAATTACAGCCTCGCTATTAAGTTTATTCCATTCCGTAATTGTCCTCGGAGAAAAGGAATATTTAAAACAGTTATTTCGCGCGTTCACAGGGGTTATTGTTAGTGCATGCCTTTGTCTCGTATTATAACCTGAAGAGTAAGTAATATAATTGGAAGTGTTAATATTATAATGACCTTTTACGAGCTGGAAAAGAAACTTTAATCGGCAGATACGATTGCGCTCAGTCACAGAAGGTAATCCACTACGCTTCACAAGCTCGCTGACAGACGCACGGCCATATGAATTAAATACAAACCTAACGACCTTATGCTGTATGCGCTCAAGTTTATGAATGTTAGTTAAGGTGAAAGGGTCCCATATAATTACGGCATATTCTAACAGTGGACGGATGAGGGAGTTGTAAGCTAATAGGCGGACACTGGGCGGAGATGACTTCAGTCAGCGCCTCAAGAAAAAAAGTTTGCGCAGTGAATTAGCTACAACCGTATCTATGTGTTTTGTCCATGAAAGGTTGTTAGTAATCCATAAGCCCAAATATTTATATTCTGTTACCTCCAATAATGATGTGTTGTTAGCACCGTACACAAAATGAAGAGGACTTTTCTTGTGTGTAATTCTAATGAAAACGGTTTTCTCACTGTTAATACACATCTCCGAAAGCCGAACCGAATTACTGGATGACCCAGAAAGAGTGTCTCGCGATCTTCTAGACAACTTCAAACGTCCGTCCGTATTTATATGGCCCACTATTCAAGGTAGTAAGCGATCACTACGTGCTCTGCTGGTTGGAAAATTTGAAAGACCTCTCCGGCCGCCTTTTCCGATAGAGCCTACGTCTTCAAGAATTCGACATCACAGCTTTGTACATGTCCGACCACAATCACCCCGATGCAGACTGCTTGTCACGAGCCCCCGTTGATGCGCTGCCGAAAGAAGACATCGAAGACACCTTTTTGGGACCGGTAACCACCAGCTGTTTCGAAGAATAGCGATCAGACCCTGAGCTGAAAGCGCAGCCAATTACTTAGAACGAAAGACCGCTTCCCCTTCCACTGTGCTCAAGTGTCAGCTGTCATCCATCGCGTTAAAAAATGGCATACTTTTGAAGGAGAACTTTGCATCCAGACGAAATTCTACAGGTGTGTCACGATGAGCCAAAGGCAGGAAATCTCGGCATTGTACGTACGTTTAACCAAATCCGGGAGAAGTATTATTAGCAGCAGTTAGCTGCGGAGGTCGCCCATTACGCCAAATATGCCCTGAGTGCCAGTGACGCAAGACACCTGCGACCCGCTACCATCCCCAACTGAGCCCTTTCAACAAATAGGGATGGATCTCATTGGAGCCTTCCCAACTTCACCGACGGGAAACAAGTGGAACATCGTGGTCACTGATTACATGACTCATTACGCCGAAACAAAATCCCTGCCTAACGGTTCCGCAGTGGGAGTCGCCAATTTTGTTCTTGACCATATTCTCCCAGATGTGCTCATCATGGAACAAAATGGGAACAGCATTTTGGCCAAGCTCACTCAAGCCATCCTGAAGTCATCAGACAAGCCACCGGTGGACGACCTCCTACCACCCGCAGACAAAGGGCCGCAGACAATGAATATTAGACCTAATAGCCATCGGGCAGATACAGGCAAAAACCAGATACAGGCAAAAAGCAGTTCCCCAGCATTTCGATCAGAAAGATCATAGGTTCGAAGAAATTAAATTCTATATTCTCCAATCAAATTTTAAATTTCAATGTTATAATATGTAGAGACACATCTATTTTATGGATTTAGAACATTGGAAGCAGCCGGAATAAACACCTGTAAAGGAACGTTAGAATTCCTTAAATATATTCTCTCTGCGCCATAGCTAGCCATAAAAACAATCCCATATAGCCTTAATTCTATAGTTTATCCACATCACGTGTATACTTTATCCCCCTTCCCAAATAGCATAAGCAGCACGTGTTTCTAAGCCGCATTTCCTTATTATCACTTCCTACTTGAGTTTGCCCTTGCACCTTTTTTTTGGCGTGGCAGGTGTGATTCAGAGTCCTGTTATATTCTTAATCTTTGTGCGTTTCCCCCCTTTGCGGAAAGTATTTGAGAATTGTTCGCCTGCAGATGTTTTCTTTGTTAGAACCCTTAGGAATGCCTGTCCCGTTGCAAGAAAGGTGTATCTGCAAGGAACCTGATTTAGGTGCTGACTAATCTCCACCCCGCATTGTAGCTTTTCCTGCTGCTGCCGCTTTTTTATTTTATTTCGTTTTCTGTCCACAGGATCACCGGTTCCAGGCTGAGAAATATTTACTGAAGAAACGTTTTCACTCCTTGATCTTCTTTCGTCTCATCCCCCCCCCCCTACCCTCCCACTCCTAAGCTTTTCTTCTTCTGAAGCGAAAGCGTAATTAGGCCCCTGCCAGTGCTGATCGCTCCTCCCAGACACTTGCCAAAACGTTGGCTCGATCGGCAAACTGAGGCCTCCCCCCCGCCCTCTACCCTTGTTCAGTGCTCTTTCATACGCCCTACCTTGCAATACTAAGGCCCATTTCCTTGTGGCGAAACATTCGCCCACCGCATATGATGATGATGAAAACATTTATTGACATCGGCTTAGATTAAGGGAAGGCTTGTCGGGTCCCTAGTCCGGGACCGCTGGTAAAGGCCGCAGGCCGTGCTCTTTCTACGAGGGCTCATTGTTCCTCGAGGTCCGAGCTGGGCAGGGCCGCCTCCTAGCCTTCTCAGGTTGGTTTTATTTGTTATGTCAATACTAGTATTTTTTGACACGCCCATACCATATTGTAACGAGTATTGCGCCAAACGTCCAGGCAACGCGCTAAGCCTAGAAAACTGCCGAAGTCCGAGAGCGGTCCGAGCAGCGGTCTGAGCGCGGTTCCAGGCAACTAACATCGTCGTCTACGCCAACTAGCAACCACTTCATCGTCTACGTCAACTAGCCACTGATTGTCTCCGCTTCGTCGTCGACTATAGTTTGTATCGCTGCCCCCTTCCTCTGTAGCATCGATTCGATGCGACGCGGTGCTACTAGGAAGAAGTCAGCGAAACGGTGCACTAAAGTGTGACGAGGACCCAGCGGCGTTGACGAAAAGTTCAGTCATGTACGATTATGATAGGGCTTCAGCCGAACCACGTGCACGACTTCAGGACGCTGTGGCCTTCGGGATGGAGCTCAAGCTACGGAAACAACGGCGTAGGTGACTTCATTGATACGGCGAACAATCTCGTAAGGGCCGAAGTATTGGCGCAGTAATTTTTCAGATAGGCCGCGATGACGAACAGGTGTCCAAACCCAGACGAAGTCGCCCGGCTCGTAAGAGACGATTCTTCGGCTCAGGTTATACCGAGCAGCGTCATTCGCCTGTTGTCGGTGGATTCTGAGGCGTGCTAGTTGCCGCGCTCCCTCAGCACGCTGAACAAAGATGTCGGCGTCAAGTTCGGCGTCGGAGCCGCAAGAAGGTTAACTGGCAACATGGCATCCAACGGAGTGCTCACTTGGCGACCGAAGACAAGTTGGAACGGGGTCAGTCGCGTCGTCTCTTGAGTGGCGGTATTGTACGCGGAAGTTATATAGGGCAAAATCACATCCCAGGTGCGATGTTCTGCGTCCACATACATAGAAATCATGTCGGTGAGGGTGCGATTGAGGCGCTCCACCAGCCCGTTGGCCTGAGGGTGATACGCCGTCACACGTTGATGGCTAGTGTGAGTCAGAGTAATGACCAACCGAATTAGGCGAGCCGTAAAAGCTGTTCCACGGTCAGTGATTACCACGGCGGGGGAGCCATGACGTAGGACAATGTTATGAACGAAAAATTGAGCAACTTCGGCTGCAGTACCTTTAACAAGGGACGCGGTCTCTGCGTACCGTGTTAGGTAGTCTGTCGCGACGACTACCCAACAGTTGCCAGACGAGGACTTCGGAAAAGGACCGAGAAGATCCATGCCCACTTGATGGAAAGGGATCTTCGGCGGAGCAATAGGCTGAAGAAATCCAGCGGGTTTCAATGGCGGAGACTTGCGACGTTGGCAGTCACGACATGAGCGTACATAAGCCCGCACCGATGGGAGTAACCTGGGCCAATAATACTTTTGACGAATTCATGCAAGTGTACGGCTCACCCCCAGGTGGCCGGCGGTGGGTTCATCATGACAGGCACTCAATATATCTCGGCGCAACTCGGATGGCACAACAAGGAGAAACGTCTCTTCACTGTAAGCGAAATTTCGCTTGTAGAGCACGTTACCACGCAGAGTGAACGTTTGAAGCCCACGATGAAAAACACGGGGAATACGGGCGTCAACGCCCTGCATAGAGTCGACGAGTGACGCTAACTCTGGGTCCATTCTCTGCAGCTGCGCCATTTGGGTTGTACTAATAGCCCCCAGAAAGGGAAAATCATCGGCCGTTTCTTCTGGACATATGGCGATGGGCGAGCGCGGCAGACAGTCAGCATCCTGATGCTTCCGTCCTAATTTGTATACGACTGTTACGTCATACTCTTGTAATCTAAGGCTCCATCTAGCCAATCGTCCTGAGAGATCTCTGAGGCTCGCGAGCCAGCATAATGAATGGTGGTCGCTTATAACGCGGAAAGGTCGGCCGTAGAGGTATGATCGGAACTTGGTGAGGGCCCATATTACTGCCAGACATTCTTTCTCAGTTGTTGAATAGTTGGTTTCGGAGCGGGTAAGTGTTCGGCTCGCGTAAACGATGACCCGTTCTGCACCGTCTTGCCACTGAATTAGTACTGCACCAACCCCAACGTTGCTGGCATCAGTGTGAACGTCAGTTGCAGCGTTTTCATCAAAATGGCCTAGTATCGGAGGATTCTGTAGCCGGCTGCGAAGCTCAAGGAAAGCGGCCTCTTGTTCACTTCCCCACAGGAACGGCGTGTCATCTCGAGTCAGTGTGGTTAGCGGTTCTGCGATGTGCGAAAAGTCTCGTACAAAGCGTCTGTAATAAGAGCACAAACCTAAGAACCGTCGAACCGCTTTCTTGTCAGTAGGGTGCGGAAAACCAGAAACGGCAGCTGTCTTTTCAGGGTCCGGGCGAACACCTTTTGCGCAGACCACGTGACCAAGGAAGCGAAGTTCCTCAAAGCCGAAGTGACATTTCACCGGTTTGATTGTCAGATTGGCGTCTCGGAGAGCTTTTAACACAAGGCGTAACCTTTTTAGGTGTTGGTCGAAGGTGGTCGGAAATATGACGACATCGTCCAGGTAAACCAAACACGACTGCCACTTCAAACCGGACAGAACGGTGTCCATCATGCGTTGGAACGTGGCCGGTGCCGAACATAGGCCGAATGGTAGCACCTTAAACTCATACAAGCCATCGGGTGTCACGAAAGCCGTCTTCTCCCGGTCTCTCTCATCCACTTCTATTTGCCAGTACCCACTTTTTAGGTCTAGCGACGAGAAGTATCGGGCCTCTCGCAGTCGATCGAGTATGTCGTCTATGCAGGGAAGTGGGTAAACGTCCTTTTAATGACGAGATTAAGTTTTCTGTAATCGACACAGAACTGCAGAGTATTGTCCTTCTTTCTGACGAGAACAACCGGCGAAGCCCACGGGCTTGTAGACGGCTGAATGACATCGTCGGAAAGCATTTCGGTGACCTGTCTCTGAATCGCTGCTCGTTCCGTTGGAGAAACGCGGTATGGGCGTTGGCATAAGGGACGCGTGGTCTCGTCTGTTATTATACGGTGCTTGGCGACCGGAGTTCGGCCCACTTTGGAAGACGTTGCGAAGCAGTCTGCAAAATCTGCCAAGACAGCCGAAGGAAGATCCTTCTGAGCAGGCGATAACTCGGTGTTTATTTCGACAGGTGGC
>NC_139345.1:137288660-137411160 GCF_055883805.1 Amblyomma maculatum
TTAGCCTTACGTTACACTAACTTTCTACTTTATTGTTTGGAATTCAGTGGATTTCAGTACTTCGGTTCCTACCACCGCAGACAAAGAATCTTACACTGCCGTAGATGTTCCTCCTTCGCTTTGATTGGCTAAGCCATTTCATGAGGTTATAACCATGGCACTTCGCATGGACAATGCAAACTAAGTCCAGTATAACGGCCTCAACGCGAAACGCTATCACGGACCTGTCTTCCAGGTTCACCAGCTTACAGGTAGAGCGATGGCACCTATGACGATCAATGACCTATTATGATTTCTTTTAGCGCTTTCAAACTTCACAATACACCGGAGTGGATTCCAACCTGTCGGACTCGAACCCAGGTTGCGCGTCGGGGATTTTCGTTAGTTCTAACATGTCGAGTTAAACATCACCTATATTGCCGCGTGCCTCTCTGAAAAGAGGACAAAGAGAACAGAGGACAAAGAGGACGAAACTGAGTGTAGCGCGTGGAACAGTTCCGATCAGTGATTGCTGCCCTGTACTCGTTACATTTTCTGGTGGAGATGCTGGGTGCGATTTCCCTTTTTGCTGAGTGCAACCCCTCAAGGGCAACCGAGAGCCACCACGGATTTGACACCGGTCCATCGCAGTTGCAGCCGCCGCCTTCGAGGTCATTCGCCAGAGTTCGGGCCTCTTTCCTGCACGCCTGTGGCCAACATGCATAGATCCAACACGAACATTGCTGCTAACGGAGAGTGTTCACCCCAGTTCGTCGTCCTCCAGTCTCGAAAGCCACCGTCCTTCCATGGCGAGCTTTATGAGGACGCTGAAGACTGGCTGGACCAATTCGAACGGTCGCCAATTACAACGGCTGGATGAGCAAAGGAAGCTCTATAATGTCTACTTTGCTCTCGAAGATTCGGCGCGGACGTGGTTCGTGAACCAAGAAACGACACTATCAACATGGGACCTCTTTCGTCACCAGCTGTTGGCGACCTACACCGCCAACGACCGAAGAGAGCGTGCGGAGTCGGCGCTGAAATCTCGTATCCAAGCCCCAAACGAGAGCATTGGAATGTTCTACGAGGACATGATCCGCCTTTTTAGGCGTTCTGATCCAAATATGTCAGAGGAGAAGAAAGTGCGCCACCTAATGCGCGGGGTGAAGCAAGAAATATTTGCTGGATTTGTGCGCAATCCACCTGGCACGGCATCCGAGTTTCTAGCGGAGGCCACCACGATAGAACAAACACTTCGACACAGGGCTCAGCACTATAACCGTAACGTGTCCGCCATGTCACCGGTCGTCTACGGTTCCGGCTTCTACGGTTCTGGTGATGCCTTAAGGGAGCTTATTCGATCTGTGGTCAGAGAAGAGTTGAGACATATTCAGCTACAGGGTCTAACATCGTCGTCTAGGCTTCCATCACTCGCGGAGGTCGTTCGCGAAGAAGTGAGGCAAGCCGTCCCGGAACCGTCTGTGCCTGGTGTGCAGCCACCGCCACCGAGTGTGCCAACGTACGCGGCTGTGCTTCAGCAGCATAACCTCTGTGATCCTCCAAGAGGGAACCCCACTGTGCCGCATCCAAACCAGCACCATAGTGGGTGCGGCTCTCCCAGAGCCAGAGTGAACCCCCCTACTCTTGATCCAAGCCCACGCCATCCTCCTCTTCTGGCCGAGGCATGATTTCGAAGGACTGACGTCTGGCGTGCCCCTTACAATCAGCCCCTTTGTTACCACTGTGGTGAGGCCGGTCACATGTTAAGGTTCTGTCCATACCGCCGCGCCGGACTTCGTGGCTTCCATCCGCGTGCACGATGTCCTCGGAGTGGTGAACGACCACCCGAAATCGAGGAGTACCTGTCGACGCATACGAATCCTCCGGACGTCCACAATACGGGTCCCGCGTCATTACCTCTTCCCGTTATCGTTCTCCAAGTCCACTGCCCTCTACATACCGCATTAGCCGCTCGACGAGCCCCCGCTCCTCGAGGCTTCGGGAAAACTAGGAACAGCGACCTGCGGAGGTGAGGCCGCTGACGAGGGAAGTGCTGAACATCCTCCATCAAGTTTAGTACAAGATAACGGCTATCAGACGGCGACATGTAACGATGATCCTGAGTGCGCAGTTTGGGACATACCGGTTTCTATCGACGATTGTCTCATTACAGCTTTAGTTGATACGGGGGCGGACTATTCAGTCATGAGCAGTGGGTTAGCCAGGAAATTGAAGAAAGTTTTAACCGAGTGGACTGGGCCTCAGATCCGCACTGCAGGGGGACACCTTATTACCCCGGCTGGAAGATGCGTTGCGAGAGTTGCAATTGACGGATTTGTTTATGTTTGCGACTTCGTTGTACTTACCCACTGTTCGCGAGACGTCATATTCGGCTTGGACTTCTTACAGGCTTATGGTGCGACAATTAATTTGCAAGAATCACGAGTGACATTTTCGTCGAGCCAAGCCATTGCGAGATCTAGCGTCGACGGTTCATCAACGTCCGCCTTACGTATTACAGCTGCTGACGTTACGGTCCCGCCACGGTGCAGCATTATGGTCTTGGTAGAAAGCGACTCACCATGCGACCAAGACGTATTGGCAGAGACGAACGTGGGCTTGCTTCTCGAGAAAGGGATCTGCGCTGCAAGAGGACTTGTTCGCTTACGGGACGGTTGTGCGAAGCTCTGGATTACGAATTTCGGGACCGAGTTTCAGCACATTGCGAAAGGAAGGCCATCGCGTATGTTGCCGACTTTATTGAGCCAGGGAATATCTGTACTCTGGCGCCGCCGTCGCCAGCCAGATGTAATGCACCCGACATTCTATCAACTGTGGACATTAATGCCAATCTGTCGGTGGTTGAGCGGCGGCGACTCCTAGACCTCCTTCAGGAATTTGCTGGATGCTTTGCAACGTCTTCGAAAGTTGGGCGTACCCCAGTAGCCAAACACCGCATTATGGTTGACGCGGAGACCAAGCCGATTTCCCAACACACATACCGAGTGTCGTCAACGGAACGAGAGGCTATTCGAAGACAGGTGCAGGAAATGCTTACCGATGACGTGGTAGAGCCGTCTACCAGCCCCTGGGCTTCGCCTGTAGTGTTGGTGAAGAAACAAGACAACACCTTGCGTTTTTGCGTCGATTATCGTAAATTAAATCAGGTAACGAAACGGGACGTATACCCGCTCCCACGTATCGACGACGCATTGGACCGGTTACGCAATGCCAAATATTCCTCGTCGCTTGACCTCAAGAATGACTACTGGCAGATAGAAGTGGACGAAAGGGACAGAGAGAAAACAGCGTTCGTCACCCTCGACGGCCTTTACGAATTTAAAGTGCTTCTTTTCGGTTTCTGTTCTGCACCTGCAACCTTCCAGCGAATGATGGACACCGTTCTCTCTGGACTGAAGTGGCAAACGTGCTTAGTGTATCTCGACGATGTCGTCATGTTCGCGGCTAGTTTTGAGGAGCACCTTGACCGACTGCGAATGGTACTACAGGCACTGCGTTCAGCCCAACTGACGATAAAACCACAGAAATGCCGTTTCGGATTCCAGGAGCTCCACTTTCTTGGCCATGTTATTAGTTCTGAGGGCGTGAAACCAGATCCCGACAAGACTGCTGCTGTGAAAAAATTTTCCGTGCCCAACCGACAAAAGGTCCGTTAGAAGGTTTTTGGGGCTTTGTGCCTATTACAGGCGTTTCGTAGATAATTTTTCAGTGATTGCCGAGCCTCTTACGCGTCTTACCCGAGACAATGTTCCTTTTGCGTGGCAAAATGATCAAGAGGATGCTTTCAACGAGTTGCGCCGGCGACTGCAGGCCGCCCCGATACATGCCCATTTTGACGAAAATGCCGCTTCGGATATCCATACCGATGCCAGTAATTTTGGACTCGGTGCCGTTCTGATTCAGTGGCAAGATGGCACTGAGAAAGTTATCGCTTACGCTAGTCGCTCTCTTTCAAAAGCAGAGACAAAATATTCAACCACGGAAAACGAATGTCTCGCGGTAGTTTGGGCCATAACTAAGTTCCGACCCTATATTTACGGCCGACCTTTTAGGGCCGTGAGCGACCACCATTGGTTATGCCGGCTAGCCAAACTCAAAAACCCATCTGGACGGCTTGCAAGGTGGAGCCTCCGTCTCCTAGAATACGACATCACGGTTGTATACAAGAGCGGCCGTAAGCACACCGATTGCTTGTCTCGTGCACCATTTGATGCTGCCCCTTCCGACCGAGAAGACGATCACTTCCCGTTTCTTGTTGTCGTCACGACCACCGACATGGCGCAGCGTCAACGGGCTTAACCCATGTTTACGCCCGCTTATGAGCATCTCGAAGGCCTTGATGTAACTTTCCCACGTGCTTTCGCACGAGGTTTATCCTCCTACAGCATTCGAAATCGCGTCCTATATAAGAGAAACTTTCAGCACAACAAGGAAACCTTTCTTCTCGTTGTGCCGTCCGACCTCAGGCCAGAAATCTTGCACGCATGCCACGTTGAGCCTTCGGCTGGTGACTTAGGAGTCACGCGAACATTAGCACGCATTCGACAAAAGTACTATTGACCTAAGTTGCTGCCTTCAGTCCAGCACTACGTGAGAACATGCCGAGATTGCCAGCGGCGAAAGACACCTCCGCTGAAGCCTGCAGGGCTCCTTCAGCCGATGCCTCCGCCAACAGCCCCTCTCCAGCAAGTGGGTATGGATCTTCTGGGCCCTTTCCAAACGTCCGCATCAGGGCACAGATGGATAGTAGTGGCGACGGACGACTTAACGCGATACGCCGAGACACAGGCACTTTCCCGTACAACTGCTGCAGAAGTAGCCCAATTTTTTCTTAAGACCATCGTACGGCGTCACGGTGCCCCATCGATTATTATCACTGACCGCGGTACAGCCTTTACGGCTGAACTAATGCAGGCTCTCTTAAGTCTTACCCGCACAAGTCATTGTAGGACTACTGCTCACCATCCGCAAACAAACGGACTGACTGAACGCCTCAATAGAACGCTTGCAGAAATGATTTCCATCTACGTCGACGTTGAGCATCGCACGTGGGATGATGTCCTTCCGTATGCAACTTTTGCATACAATACGGCTGAACAGGAGACGACGCGTCTTGCGCCATTCCAGCTAGTCTACGGTCGTCCCGTCACCACAATGTTGGACGCTATGCTACCCATAGTCATGGCGACGATGTCACCAACGCCTATGCTGACGTCGACATATTTCTACAGCGGGCCGAAGAAGCGCGGCAGCTCGCACGATGCCGTATTCAACAACAGCATCGCTATGCCAGTCTGTACAACCTCCGACACCGAGACGTTCACTACCAACCTGGCGATCTTGTATGGGTGTGGACACCAGAGCGCCGTCGAGGACTCTGCGGTGGCTCCTAGATGGCGCCAGAAACCCGCGGCCTCAGAGATTGATTGCACAGTTGCGCCGAAGCTGTTCGCGGAGGCCACGGTTAAAATTCCACCATTTGGCGCCGCGGCTCCGAGGTGGCGACACATGTACATCACAAGCTTCATCTTCCCGTTCTTTCTCACTGTATTCGGTTTAACTGGAGCACCAGTATATGCTTGTGTTGCGTTGATTACGGCATGTTTTTATTTTCAATTTTCTTCAATACAGCTTTTTCAGGCAATGAATACGCGACTATTTGCTTTCTAGCTATCACAGCTAAGAAACAATATTGAGAAAGTTAGAATTGCCTACGTTTATGAAGGCGAAATCTCACAAAGTGATCAAACCTGGTGCCAAATGGAGATCCATTAGTGATATTTTGCGAGCAATGCCGTGCTAGAGGTGACAAGGGGCGGGAAGGGGGGGGAAGGGGGGGGGGTCGGAGTTAGAGAATAATGGTCATTTCCCTGCCATAGGACTGTCTATTGCTCCACTCATCGCTGCAGTGTGTCGACAACACCTGGTCTCACAGTATCTGTGGTTACTGTGATGCGAGCGAGCCACGACGGGTGTGGAGCTGCAGCGATGCACTGTCTTTATTAGCTTTTATTACGACATACTGCACCCGGTATACCTTCCACCTGAATATCAAAATTTAGGTTTCACCGATGCGCCCCTTCTCATCAAGTAACGTTTCGTAAAACCGATTCAGGAGACAGCACCTGCGCCGCATGAGATATGTATGGCTTCTGCCTTATTTTGCTGTGGATCGACGAGAGGAATCCGAGTTCTCAGCCCTGAACCCAGAGGTATTTGCTTCGAAATGAATAGTGTACTTAGTAGGGATATCAAGCTCCTTCATTGACTGGGACTCTAATACCCTCAGTTCGGCAAACTATATTTAGTTTTTAGTCAGGATGCTGTCTTTGGACTCATGGGAGACGCGTGAGGTTTCCAGGAGTCCAGAACAGAGGGAGGTGGATCACACTTAATGTGGTATATATGTCTGTTTTCCTTTAAAATCCTCCAGGCAACCGATCTGCTCCGAACGTATTTCTGAATAAACACATATGAGAAATGACCACATGCAAGGTCGTTAAGTATAGATTTGAATATTTTACTTAGGCAGAGAGAAAGAGAGGAATGACATTGGCCTTGAGTACCTTGAAGGATATAAAACATGCCTGTATTGCACTATTGTTCTCAATAATGCAGGCGGAGCTTGTAATTAGTTGTGGTGTTAAACAAAGTGCGCGGTAAGTTTGAGATATTTCTTATTTAAGCACAGTAATAGAGACAAATCTCATAATGTAAACGAAAAAAAAAGAAAACTTGCCATATAAAACAGCACATTATGCATGATGCGTTTCGCTTTGGGCTTTACGTGTTTCAAATTGTACAGTTTTATGGTAGGTATATAAAACTGTTATGAAACAAGTTGCATGTATTTTGAAGTCTCTAAAACATGTGGGTCTCTGTTTCATCTTGTGCTAAATCAGAAAATATGGAAGCCCAATTTTGCTTGTACTCATCACACCGAGGAAAAAAATTAGTGCTTTACGAATAGGTAAGAGCAGTTAATTAGAAACAGTCAAATATTCTCAATAAAATAGGTCGATGCTTCATAAAGCGGTATAATTGATTTTATTTGTTTGCACAACAATTTAAAAAACATGTCGGAAAGTAAAGAAAAAAATAAGATGTATAAAACCAGTATGACAAATAGAAATGATGAATCTTTGCTTGTACCGAAACTTTCAATAATGAGAAGATACTGCTTGCTTCATAAGTGGCGTGTACACGAGTTGTCACTATGGTGTGTCCTTACGAGAAAAAAAAAAATAGTAATTCTTGTTCATACCTGGACCCAAATCACCATTCTTTCGTTCCACAGTCGAACGGAAAACCCCTACTCTACTTCGACTATCTGACAACCAGCTCATAATTCTTTCCTGGCGTAGGAATGGGCTAAGAAAAAGGACGCTAATGAGAGTCTTAAGTAAAACGTACGACAAAAATAGATTAGAAAACAAAAATAAAAGAAAACAGAATAAATATACCAATAAGAAAACAAAGAAAAAAGCTTGAAAGACAAAATGATAAAAAAATGCAGTAGGCAAAGTAAGCAACGGAAAAGTAAATTTGTGGACGTCAGCACAGCAAGGAAACGCAGAAGGAACTCATAACAAAACTAGGCACGGGGCTCACAAAGATTTCACATTTCCGCACGTAAGGGGACTGAAGTGCACCCATATAATTTTTTTTCTACATTGTTTCCACATTAAGGTCAGCATCTAAGTGAGGGCAGGAGAGAGTTGTTAATAACAAGTATCGGTAAGGTTAGGCTTGCCGCCTGATATGAATAGAAAAACACCATAAAATAATTTTAATGCCAGAGTTATCTTAGTGGAGTGCTTGTCCCCCCTCCCTTTTCCCTCCCCCTCCCCGTGGTTATCTTACGTAAGAACGCACTGGATGAAACTAGATGATACGATGAGATATTCTACAAGACTACTTAGGAGTTTTAAGCAGCTAATACCGCATAATAAAGATCAAAAAGCAGATTTCTTAAACTGCTGCTTGTAAGCTATGTTAAGTATGCGGAAATGTTCCGCCCCTGAAACCATAGAAAAATAATATAGAATATCCAGTTTTTCTTAAAAACAAGTAAATAAACTGCTACCAAGGTAGAATAAAATAAGCACTTGTCTAAACGTAATTCTTCGACCACTTCCTACTAATTTCAGAGGCTATCAAAGCTGAAATAGTTAGTGGTTCTAAGGCTGAAATGTCGTACACATAGCCATATGTGTACCCTTTTTTCTTTCTGCTTCAAAAAAAAAAATGCAATTGCAACTTACCGGGCATGCTACTTTTACTTTTATATCCCATCCTGACCTCACCTGCGTACTCTTTGGCTATGTCCGTGACGGGCGGTCCATCAGGCAAGCCAGCTCCAACGCTGACCTGGCGTCGCAACGGTGAGCCCGTGTACGGCAACTCTGTGGCGGTTGCGACGGGCGAAGTGCGCCGGTCGACGCTGACGTTGCACAACTTGCGCCGCCAGGACCTTATGGCCGTCTACTCGTGCGTCTCATCCAACAACGTCTCCATCCAGGGGGAAGCAGAGGTCACAATTGATATGAACCGTGAGATACCTGTTATCTTCTGTGCCATTTGCTCTGATGATTGTAGGTACATCCATGCCGACTGTGTGCGTTCAGCGCGGGGAAATTATTCCGGTGTGGAGATTTAGAGTAATATTCCGTGTTGGCTTTTGGGGCACGTATTTGGTGAAACGAATGTCACACTACTATATGGCGGCGATGAAAGAGGAACAGCTCACGAACTAGAACATCACTCAACCATTCGTTTGTAATTCTCGAAATTCATGTGGCGCTAGCAATGCAACCGGATGAAGCCTATTTGGTCTAGTCAAAATTAAAATTCCACTTGATATTAGCCGTCTCAACTAATGATTACTTAATCTAAAAGGAAGGATATGTAAGTCTAGTAGTTTTGCTACCCAGGCTCTTCGTTGAGGCTTTTCATGCTGTTTTTTTTTTTCTACAGTTCAGTTGTGACGTATCGTTCCATTTGCCAGTGTATCACTTTTACAGTCGATTGCACTTACAATTGCTGCATTTGTAATGAATGCTCGCTTATCCTGGCTCCCACAAAAGTAACTCTTAATACAGGGCCCATTGCCAGGCCTTAAAACAAAAACAGGTAAAAAAAAGAAACAAATAAAAGGTGTTAAAAGAACCCTAGGAATTACTACCATCCAATGGCGTGCCGGCGCCTGCCTATGTACGAGGTTTATCACTTTGTATGTGTGTGTGTGTGTGTGTGTGTGTGTGTGTGTGTGTGTGTGTGTGTGTGTGTGTGTGTGTGTGTGTGTGTGTGTGTGTGTGTGTGTGTGTGTGTGTGTGTGTGTGTGTGTGTGTGTGTGTGTGTGTGTGTGTGTGTGTGTGTGTGTGTGTGTGTGTGTGTGTGTGTGTGTGTGTGTGTGTGTGTGTGTGTGTGTGTGTGTGTGTGTGTGTGTGTGTGTGTGTGTGTGTGCATGTTTGGAAGATGACGTAAGCTAAAAGGAAAAGCGTGACGCGTGCTGTAAAGCCGAGCGCCTACAATAAAACAAGTGTACCCTACCTTTGCTTAACCACAGACAGTGCTTACAGAAGATCGAATAATAATCACATGGTATGCTCTTACGGGCTAGATTTAAGCTATGGATGTCTTGGACGTAGCTCACGTATATTGGTTTGGTATAAAACACATGATGCAAAGCCTAGGTGGCCGCTAGTAGCATTTTATGTCAGAAACATATATGTTTTCGGTGATGTGAGCTGCAACTATTCGTAAGTTACATTTGGAAAAAGATATTTTACAGAATTGCGCCTATTCAAAGAACGGAAACGCAAAGAATTTATTCAAAAAGTTTGAAATAAATAATTGCCTCGTATTGCAGTAATTACCATTAAGGTGTTTGAGATTTCATGGCAGTGAGCGGTGCTTTCTAGGTCTGAGACGTCTATTTATACCTTATCTTGAACGAATTCGCGAAATGAAATCAGTTTAGAAAGCCTCGAGTCATATTATTCTCATCCCCAAAGTTGTCTCTAAGATGAAATTTAATTCCTGCAGAGCTCGCCGCGCTTCCGCTCCAAACGTCTTGGCAGTGCTACGCTGACAAAGAGTAATTGGTTTGCATCCACCGTTGATCTTTAGACTAACTGTGGACTACTCGTCGATTTTCACCACTTTGGCTCATTTCAGTGAGAGTCACTTTGGAAACTGTCGAATGTGCGCCTTTTCATCAATGGCACTCGAAGTCTTCGTTTAAAAATGCCTTTAATTTTGCTTTGGCCGTATAGGATGAATTACGCCAATTTACATCATTTCTTGTTTTCCTTTCGGGCTCAGTGTCGCCGACCATGGTGCAGATTCGGCGCACCGAGTCACCCATCTCGGCTGGTCTCCCGGCCGAGATCCTGTGCGAGGTATGGGGTTCTCGGCCACCCCCCGACATTAGCTGGTGGAAGAACAGTGTCCAGCTGGAGCAGGCCTTCGTGCACGTCTCTCAGGATGGCAACCTCACCACCAGTGTGGTGGAGTTCACGCCCCGACACAGTGACAATGGCGAGACGCTTGTCTGTCGTGCCGAGAACAAGCGCATGCCGGGCTCCGTGCGAGAGGACCAGTGGGACCTCAGCGTTCACTGTGAGTGGGGAGGAGGGCATCTCTGCTGATAGGGACTACTCTCAGGACGAATTGGTTAATGCCAACGTTGTAGTGTTACCGTCCTGTAAAGCGTGCTTTGCCCTATACAGAAAGGCGCAAGGTAAAGAAAACTTCACTCCAGAAAGACAAAAACAAAAAACAAACGGCTTATGCCAAGTAGAAATAAAGCGAATGAAAGCGAGGTGAACACAAATGTAACGTTGAGCAGACTGTTAGTACTATACGATATGAAGATACCGCTTGAAAAGTAAAAAGATAGGGACATAGCGTGCTTAATATTAGGGCTTCGTGATCCAGTATTTAAATGTCTTCTAATGCTCTAAACCTTTTTTTTTTTTTCATTATGGGTTAAATGAGGAATAAAATGTGAAAAATGCGTTATGCTGCAGGCGAGTGTACAAGTGGACAGGCGTCGTATTGGCTTCACCGTGACATCAAACGCTATTCACTATATTCTCGACCTCTTACAAAGTTTCTGGGCGCTAAAATAGCCACCATAATCCTGGAGAAATTGTTTCGAGGTACAAAAATGAAGACAGGCGAACATTGCAAGCAATGGTATGTGCTATCACTAGATTAGTAATGTATATCGGGTTACGTTTGCAAAGAAAAAAGAAAAAAATATTAATCGATTTGACATAAGGTCGATTTGACATAAGGTTGCACGACTTCATCTCATGTTTTCATGGAATTTGTGAAATAAAGATCGATAAATATTACAAATTTATACCTAGAATAAAAAGCATGCACGTATAGATGATGATGCTTTAGTAAGAAAAAAACAATGCTGAATATTTTTATTCAGTGTTGTTTTTCTTAGCCCGTTCGTGAACAATTCACGTTTTTTAGTACGAAAAACATCACCCAATTTCAACCCCATATTCTGGATTAAGATTAATGATGAATGTCAGGCTGTACCCCTATTATCGGCTAAATTTAGATGCAGCAGTATTTGCTTATGACCGCAGAGCATGTTGCTTCATATAATATTTATTCGTCACTTTTTTTTAAAGTCGGTTTTGTGCCACCAAACCTAGTAAAAGCTTTACTCTTTGAGTGCAATCATCCTTTCAAGGAATAATTTTGAAACAGCATTTAAACAACGTTGTATTTATAGTGGAATTAAAAAAAAGGTTTTTTTTAGGTTCAACCATGAATTCAACACTTGTTTTCTTTTTTTTTTCAATTTGCTTAATCAGTTCAGGCGTTCAGTCGTGTCCGACTCTTCGTGACCCTATGGACCATGTCACACTATTAAAACAAATGCTACCCATTCTCATGAAATACCGCTTCTCAAACGTATTTAGAGACTCTGTTAAAATTTAGCTAAAACAACTCCTAATAACTTATCTTTTCTAGCTCTCAATACTACTTTAGCAGCGTCATTCGTAATAGAAAAAAAGTAAACGTGCACACCTGACGCGGAATCCACTTCAATGCTTGGTCAAAAGACGTTTCATCTTGTGTTCTAAGTAATGAAGGAATTTTTTTAGCCATTCACCCTTGGTAATTCAGCATTATAGTCGCAAAACCTTATGTGACTATTGCTTCACTATAACCTGCTGAGACAACTTTGGTCTATTTTCCTGAGTTTCGATACATGATAATCTCTTAGATAGAACATTTATGGAGAGCCTATATAAGAATTGTACTCCGTTTGGATAATTGAATTCTGCTTGACGTTCAATACTACATGTATCTTCTGTTTCGTGCCAGTTTTAGATGAATTGTTGTTTCACAGGAAGTAGTTTTCTGTGCTTATTTGGCTTTAGTTCACAGAGAGGGCTGGATTAAAATTAAGTTGTTTTTGAGTTATTGATTGATTGAAATAACTGTGTTCTCCAACCGAGAAGGTTTGGATACCTATCCGCCTAGAGGACAGCTCGAATCTCTTGGGTCTTTGCGCATCTGCAGCCATTTGGATGATGACAAGCGGCGCAGTCTGGTCCAAGCTGAGCGTCATGAAAACATCATGAAACTATTTTCAGTTTTCAAATATATCTTTTTCCTTTCTTTCATCAGATGAGTGGGATAGCTCTTCCGCTAATCTACTCATACCCGTCATTTCAACTTTTGAAGCTGACTCATCATTTGCTTTTGCGTGATAGTGCAAGATCCCCATCGGCGCTGGAGTCGGCATTGTCGGGGCTTTAATGCGTAATCAACTCTATTAAACGCACGTGCTTGTGTCATAATTGTGACGCAGTGCGCAGCGTTCAGGGCCACGCCATATACCACTTCTCTTCCAATTCAACATCCTCCTCATGTCAATGTCGAGGCTCGTTTGCTATGGAGACTCAAATCTGGCTACATTTATACTTCTAATTGTAAGTCGTTAAGTGTAGGTGTTGGTGTTCGCCGAGAATTAAGACAGATACTACGCTTTGCCTGCCGAGTAACCGACCTAAGCGAAGATATAAAAAATGCCGAATAAAAAATCGGTCTAAAGGCGCTATCGTCTTTGCTCTTAAGGCAAAGCATGAGCTTCCATTGAATTTGGGTATGTCAGCCTGACACGCAGACAGCAAAAACTGAAATGCGATCATGTGAAAGGATCCCTGTTTTATTCACTGCATTTTCGACCAGTTGTGAATTTGATTGTCTGTAGACTACGTGCAGTGTTGTGATATCGCATTCCGCTGATTGAGTCTCTCGGTGCATTAGATTGCCCTCAGTCTCTATTTCCAAAGTTGGGGTCATACGGTGGCTCGTGGCAAGTCGCATATGGTCTTGTAACTTCCAAGAAGTGGGCGGAATATTAGTGGACGGTTATGTAACCTTTCAACAACCACCCAAAAACGGCGTAACCTCGCTCGTACTGCTCACATTTCATTCTCCGTGGTATGCCACCGCAAAAAAGGTTTACATAATAACAAACAAATTGACAATATTACTTTTTGGCTCTTTGAAGCAGTTGGAGTCCGGAAATAAACACTTCAGTGCGCGTTTTGCTCGTAAGGAGTGTGGGAAAGACCGACGAAATGGTTAAAGAAAGTAACTGAAAAATTGAGAATGAAAGGGATTCATGCCAAAATTGGCAACTGTGCGGCTAGGGATTATCTAACATCCTGTGAATTGCGCCCTTTTCTTACATCACAGATCGGCCTAAGCTGAGACTTCAGATGGACCCGAACCTTGGTCCCGATCGTCTCCAGGAGGGCATGGACATCACCTTAGGCTGCAACATTGACGCCAATCCGGTCATACGCGAGCTGATGTGGCAGCGGGATGGCCGACCCCTTGTACCAGCCAGGGACGGTGTGACGCTGCACCGCGAAGCGCTCACCATCCACAAGGC
Organism: Amblyomma maculatum; assembly: GCF_055883805.1. Lineage (NCBI taxonomy): Eukaryota > Metazoa > Arthropoda > Arachnida > Ixodida > Ixodidae > Amblyomma > Amblyomma maculatum. The sequence goes on from NC_139345.1 coordinate 137,302,603, forward strand.
GACGCTGATGCACGTGGGAAACTACACGTGCTCTGCCGCCAACCGGGAGGGCAGGGGCATCAGCAACGTGGTGCAGCTGCGGCTCAAGCGTGAGTCCTCTTCCGCCTTTCGCTTAGAAGCGGGAAACCTCGGCTGAATTAGCGGGAATCGATACATAGCATGCGAAAAATGAATAGATATATTAACAAGCTTTACGCTTCTTGCAGATTGTGGCAAAGTGAACTCTATAGCAAGTTTATTTCATAATTTTTGTAAAAAATATTTTCCCCTTTCACTCCTTCCTTAACCCCTCCCTAAACTGTTCTATTCTGATGTCGACCCGCTGTGTGACTGCTGGAAAGCCTTTTATTCCTCTATAGCTTTTTACAGTTATTGAGGAGAGCCACACGCATTGTGAAACTTTTGCAAAGGCAGGTATAGAAGATGCAGGGCAGGCACGAAGCGGCCTCTAACCGTATTTAGCTTCCGGCTATCCCCTCGGCTGATAATAACGCAAATGGCGTTCAGTCCCCTTCGCGCGCTTCTCATCCCCAAAACCTCTTTATCCTCCTCGTTCCGATTGCAGCTTACTGCACGAATCAGCAACAGACTCCATGCCCTTAGGTGAGACGTAGCCCGAAGCTGGAACATTTGCGTCACATCAATGGTTTCTGATGACCACCAAGATGGAGTCAGTGCTGACATCTCGCTCGTGAATATCGTTCATAATGACATGAGATACTCCACGAAGACTGACGTCCAACGTTTGTAACATGACACCAACAGTGCAAAACAAGATGGATCCGTAGGGGCGTGGCAGCACCGATTCGAATCGCAGACTGTAGCCCACACTCTGTCCATGTTCTTCCGAACATTCTTCTGCTATACGCCCCGAGACAGACTGCGCTGATTCGTCGGGCTAAGCGATCACTACAATACATCATTCAACATCATCCCTTAGTTTTTGTAGGCGTCTAGTAAGTACTCTGGTACCTCGGTAGTTTTCTCTTAGTCTGCGGTATCAATTATGATGACAATTTGCAACTAATGGACGCAGTTCAAGATGCTGTAGTAAGATTAGCAGACCTGAAGTTGATTCCGCTCGTTTAGCATCTGCTTCAGTTTCTCGTCGTGGTCCACCATGTGGTTGTAAGTGATCAAAAAATTGCGAGGTACTTTAGCGACTAAAGTATTGAAAGGTGAAAGCCTGAGAAGCCTCATACTGTCTAGCGTTCCTGTCATTTTCAATCCTACACTTGAACGCGCGCCAAGGAACGCAAGGCGACAGAAGCGATGTTGTTGTTGTGGCTGTAGGAAGAAGGAAAAGAAAATGCACGGGCCTGTTACTGGCTCTGCGCTATCCTGCGCATAATTGTCGGAGAAAGTGTGACAAGTACTGCGCCTTTTGCTCCAGAAGTTTCATATTGTCTAGCGTTCCTGCCATCTGCAATCCCAACTTAAACGCGCGCCAAGGAGCGCCACGCGACAGCCGCCGCAAAAGTGGGACACACTTTGTCCACGACAGCATGAGCCACTAAAGGATTTCGCCTTAAAATTAGAGGGTCTCTGAAAGCGTACCCTTCCTATGTTTTAATTTGCCTCCCATCGTTAGACTTTTGTCGGCATTCGTTGCAGTTACAGGTCAATAATATCCAACCATTTAAGAGCTTTCGCGCAGCGCGAATCGTCCTCACCAGAATGAAAGGGGGAAATATTCGGTTTAAGAATAGTTTTGCGCCACCAATAACCTTTCACCCATTGATCTAAAGGGCAAGTGTTAATAAATCAAAGTAAATGAAAGATTCTGAAAAAAGACCGGCTTCATCTCGCCCTCGGTGATGCAACGTCCCAGCATGTGTCAAACGCAGTAGTGCCAAAGTTCAATTGTAAATATGTTTCGTACGAGCAGATGATGTCGTCCATTTCGCTCCTAACTTCCATGTTACCGCAACATCTCGAACCCTACGAGCTGTAATGTTCTTACAGCTAACTCTGTTACAAGGACAGTGCAACTTCACTAAATAGGTTCAACTGTTTCTTGGCCACTTCTGGCTAAGCTTGAGTACTACCAGACCCGCCAAAATTTGCTACTATCGCACAGTTCTTGCACGGGATTGACAAAATCCTGTGCGCTAGTCATACACGCTACTAAAAAAATATTCCGCTCGCAGACCATTTGACGCTGGTCATCAAGTGAGATGTGCTATTCAAATAGCAGCTTCGGAGCATACACAAATACCAAGAATTACAGTCACCGCCTGTACTTTGGCACTTCGTCGAAAACACAGAATCATGCACACGCAAGCACACAAGCCTCGCCGAGATTCTCAAGCATTAACAAGAAAGCTGCGAAAGTGCCATAGCGTATGCCAACCGGCCTTTGTCTAGAACAGATACCGACTACTCAGTGAAAGAGGAAGAGTTAGCTGCGATGGTTTGAGCTAAGTAATAAATCCCACCTGTACTTTTACGGTCTTGCAGTGCGGCAAGGCAGTTTTGTTGCTTTTTTACTTTCCCGGATTAATTTCTGCGCTTTTACAGCAGGTAATTGCCGGCTATAAGTGACTGTCACTCTTTTGCACTGAGGTTCCAGTTTTCATCATGGCTGCCTCTCCCGATGGAACTTCTGGCTTCAAGAATTCGACGTCAATGGTGTCTAGAAGTCTAGCCGCAAACACATCGATGGCGACTGCCTGTCACGAACTTTTGTCAACGTACTTTCCAAGCGACATCACGGCGACTCTTTTTGACTTACGAGAAGGAACAGTTACGCACTGCCGTAACGCTCAAACCCCAAGCTGCGCCAGAAATTGCTTATCCGAAGGCAACACTTCGTTATTATCAGACGTTTTCAAACGTGCGTTATCCTCTTTCTGTCTGCGAAATAGAGTCGTCACGCAGATGATTTTCGCGCTCAACAATGCCACTTAGTTTTCCATTGTTGGTAATATCTATCGTTAAGACACCCTCCACACTTGACACGACAAGGCAATGACTGGGTGTTTTAAATGGCCCGCAAACTGCGCGGAATTCTAGACAAATATCACTGAGCACGATTAACCGCCGTCGTTGCATTGTGAGTAAAAACGTTCCGAATTTGTCAGCGACGGAAAGCACCACCCACTAATCCAGCTGTAGCCTTATGTTCATCCCATCACCAACGTGTCCGTATGGGTAGACTGACATCTACTCGGCCTTTCCCTACATCCGCATCCATAATAAAGTGTATAATTGGGGGGATTGACTACAATACGTTGAGGTAAATGCTGTCCCAAGCAGCGTAGCATAAGGCTCAAAATTGTTAGTTGTGTGCATTCTTCTGCGACATGGCAAGCTTTAGATGCCCATGGCAAAGTTGTTAACAGCGTTCACGACAGATATTACTCGCGAAGCTATGGGCATTAGAATGAGACAAGCCATAAAATGATACTTGTATACTATAATAAGAAAAGTGCTGACAAGTTTCGATAATTTTAGAAAACCGAGGGATATATAATAAATATATATATTTTACTCAAAGCATACAAGTTTAGATTTAGTTGCGTAACATGACGGTTTGGGGCCTCAGTGGAAGAAATAAACAAGTAGAAAATAAGCGATTCTAGAGAGAATTCAGTCAACTGTTGAGCTGCTGATGCACCTATCAGATGGCTGTCAAATGTAACAGCCATAGTTTATCTTAAGGAAGCTCTGTAGCCAATTTTTGAATCGTTTTATAAAGGCCTTATTCCAAGGTTCAAATGCTGCCGTTCAGGTCATTGCTGAAAGGTCCTAATGGCAGGAAGTGCGAGCTACAGTAGAATGACACTGGCGTATGGCACACTGGCGGCGACTGGCCTCCCCAAACTCCTATTGTCAATAGTCAATAGTGTAACCTAAGTTTTACTCACTGTAATGTGCCTATTTCTTCAACTACCGCCTATCGCAGACGCTCCGGTGTGCAAGTCTAGCCAGCGGCTAGTGTACGCCACACGACTCTCCAAGCTGCTCCAGGTGGAGTGCGAGGTTCAGGCCCAGCCGGCGGCCGTCACTTTTCGCTGGCGCTTCAACAACTCTCAGCACCAAACCACCCGGCTGGACACGTACAGCTGGGAGGGGACACGCAGCGTTGCCCGCTACGTAGTCCGCTCGCACCAGGACTACGGCACGCTGCTCTGCTGGGCTCGGAACCAGGTCGGCGACCAGAGGCAGCCCTGCGTGTTCGTCGTGATGCCAGCCGGTATGCAACACACTCCACGAATGAAATAAGAAAAGGGGCGTGGAAACATAACGGATATGTCCATTATATTCAAGCTTAGGCCAAAATAGCAATACGGAAAGCCTTACCCGAGGGCTTATAAACTTCGTTTGCTGGAACATTTTAAGAATGCTCCTTTGGTTCTTTTACTTGGTGAAACAGAAGAGGAGCTTCGAAACAGCGTTGTAGGCATGATGGATAGCCCTTGCTAAGCGAAAAGACGGAAACAAAGGCAAGAGGCAATGGTTGCCAATACTTGCTTGCTGGCTGCAGTATGTGCCGTCCATCGTGTCTTCTAATTCGGTTGACCTAATAGACAACAGTGAACCTGCATTTTGATTCCAAAAATACTTCAGTGTTCTTAGCGCACAGACCAATTTCTCAGAGCAGAGTTGGTACTTTTTTCGTCATAACGTCTCAGAGTTTTTTGTAAGATTTGATGCCATCGTTCTCAATTATTTTTCTAACTCAATCCAGAATGTTAACAGGACGTTTCTCAGTAATCTCCTTAACTAAAACTAACAGCCGCAGTTTGAGCATATCTTTACAATTTAGATACATTTATTGTCACAGTCCGCCGGAAACTATCACGTGCTGCTCGGTTCTGATGCGCTGTTGCCCTTTTTGGTGACAACGTAGGTATTGAGCTGACGGATTAGGTGATCGCAGAAGTTAGAAATAACCAGTCAATGTTTGCATGCCTAGTTTAAGGGCCAACATTAAAAGGCGAAATGGGGTGTCGCCATTATGAAGAGCCGATTCTCGCTTCTAAATACTCCCAATCATCAATAACGCAATGAAAGCCTACAATTATAAAAACCGAAAAGAGCGTAAGGGACTCTTTTGTGACGTTTATCAATGAGAAATTTATAGTAAATTATTTTACCTCAAAGTCTGACTAGAAAGTAAAAGACAAAAGAACCAAAAGCCACCTACGCGTTGCGAGTCCACACTCTCCACAAGCCACATTTGGAGGGGTGCCAGCTCAGTTTCGGCGAGGACCGTTCAGCCTTGCCATTTCGGGGAATATATTTTACAATCAATCAAATGTCGGTAGTGGTCACTAGGGTCCTTTATTTAATTATTTCAAATGCCTGCAGTGTCAGTATGTGTTGCTGCATTATTGCAGTAGGCGTTATTTTTGAGCATTGAAGTGTTACATGCAATGTGATAATATGGTCTCGAAGGCAAATGTGCGAGCGCTCTTTTACTCCTATTGTGATAACAAGACTGTCCGAACAGAAACCCTGTTTAGGGTAGTCATCAAAATTGTGGTCTGGAGGCTCTTGCATGAGAGAAACATGATGAAAGCGAACAGTCACAGACTGAGGGTAGTATAATGGGTTCTCTTATTTTGCCGATGGTCAATAAGAAATTCATAGTGCAACAAGTTTTATTAAAATAAATTTGATTTAACTGATGGGTCATGTTGCACGTGGCGTAATAAGCATAACTGTTTAGCAGAAATTCGTTTGACAGTGCCAATAACACTAGGATTTTAAATGAAGAGGAAATTCGCTTCGGTCGAAGTTGCCGACAATGGGCAGTTCTTGAAAAATGGTGGGGATAATATTGTCCAGCATTGCTGGTATTTCCTTGCAAAAACGCTCCTGGCAAATATTTTGTGACTGCCCAGAATTGATGCATGCCTAATAGAAGAAAAAAAGAAGAGTGATTGTGAGGATTTGACGCAAAATGTTTCGCTCACAGGAAACAGTGCGTTTCATGAACGGAGTTTCCCTATGAGGAGCCACACATCCTGCCAGACTAAGACTTTCCTTTTATTGCTCACTTATGCAAGGTGCTAAAATGTTAAAACTTTAATGTGGGCAGAACTCTTGGCTTTGATAAATTTTAATTCGAATAAGGAAAAACACTACACATCCTTGCAAACGGAGAAACGGAAGTGCATCGTTAGCAGAATTCACTATTATTGGTAATATGTTAGGCATCAAACAACATCTAGAAGCTGCAGTAGGAGCACTGTTTTTCACAAATCGGAACTTTTAAAGACATATGTTACTAAAGAGGTCGATTCTCTAGAAGACATGCTGCTTGAGTGAAGTCACTAAAGGAACATACACCCTAGACACCCATAGGATAGAATTTTTCAGGAGTAATGCTGTGAAACGAGGGCGAAGATATGTTTACTGTGTTTGACCAGCTCTCTTTTTCTTCCAGGTTCCGAATTCCTTGTATCCAACGAGGGCCTGATCGCGATGCTCATCTGCCTGCTCTTCGTGCTGATCATTCTAGTTGTTTTTATTTATTTTTTGATAAAGTGGCGAAGGCGGAAACTTAACAAAGACGGTGAGTAAAAAGATTCAGAAAGATTCATTTCTAGCACGTGATATATTTGCAAGGCCCACTTGCCGGGAATAAAAAATGGCCACCCAAAGCGCTTTCGCCAATGTCAAGAGGAGCACTCTTCGGCCTTTTTCGCTAGTTTCACACGGCTGCTGCTGCTTTTTTCTTTCACTGCAGATGCCTATGCCATATATATTTTTGTTTTACTTCTTTTTCCGGCGTGTAGACGTGGTAGACAGTACTCGGTCTAGGTAAAGCAGTACCTTTTCAACGAATTTCAATGAAATTCGTCTGTTATGACCATACCTGAAGCGTTCTTGCTAGTGCTATTAAGCCCCAGGAAATTGTTTTTGCGCTGACACTGCTGCAAAATCAGCAGAATACATAAAATGCATTCGCCGAAAAAACATTAATCACAAGCACTAGTGACGAAATGCATGACATGATATGACATGGCTTGGATGGGTGGTAAGCGAGCATTTCATGTGCGCAGTCAAAGTTAGTGTCCACTTTAAGTTATTAGGTATCCACGCCCAATGGCTGAATTTACATGTTAAGTAAAAACAGCTGCACTGTGTTAGCCCTCTCCGGGGAAGCGCACTCGAAAATCACCGGCGTGCTGTGCGGTTCCCGAGAGCGTTGCGGGCTCAAGATGCTTAACATAGTACCAAGTCCTCTAATTTTGCGTGTCAGGAAATTCGCCCTATAGGAGCGGAGGGTTGAAAGTCGCGTGCCCTATGCGAGTCAAACAAAAACGATTTTCAAAATGTTAATTTGAAGGTCGATCGTTTTAGGTAACATTTTGTTTCTTACGACTGATAGCAGGGATAACCTCTGGCAATGCTTTGAAACGTGTTGAGCGTACGTTTTCCAGATATAAGTAAAAAAATCTTTCTTGTCATTATTCAGTGCGAGGTATTGGGCATCACATCTTGGAGCGCGCATGCTGCATTTTCTTTCGGCACCCCGTTTTTGACATGTGGCAACGATTATGTGGCAATTAGTACAAGTTTTCTGCGCAGAGCGGAATAAAATAAAGGGTTGTAGCCAAAGCTTTTCTCACGTAAAGTTACCTTGTCAAAAACGTTCTTTAGATAGGCTCGTATATGCGCTAAAAGCTGGGGTGCTTAGAAGTGATGACATACTTTGGCTGTTATGAGCATACTTAACACGAATATTTTCTTACAAGCCTCTTACGTGCTATTTATGGTGGCAGCTGTTCGTGAAGAAGAAGCTATTCGCCAATATTCTCTTGAGTTGCACATCCCTAATTCTTGTCGTAAAACTGCATAAAAGTAACTCACTAAAGAGACGGTAGCTTAAATATTACGCCGAAGTATGAATATACTCACAAAACAATAATGTGCCAAATTAAATGGCTCCATAAGTTTTTGAAGAAAACAGTTGAGCTTAAAACGTCAATTTAGGCCAGTTATAAGTTTTTATAGCTAGGAAATGTACTGCCGACCTGTCCAGTTTTAAAAGGTTGCATATGAAGGAAGACTGCGTAGTCTTTACAATAGCGCCTGTGAAGTCAACACCTTACCAGTGAAAGGGTTTTTCAAAACAGACTGAACAGCAGGTACGTGCACAGCTTTGCCAATGGCGTCATCGCGAACAAACGTCCTGTATAGCGCACAATGTGACGTGGCTCGAAGCCTTTATGTTGTCTTTCAGCGTTTTGTCCTAGCGGGTCAGGCAGAGTGAAAGTGAAACTGATGGGTCACTGTCTATAAACGGTCACACCATCGCCCACCCTGCAATCGACGCTAGCGACAGGTAATGCTTCGAAGTAGTCCCTCGATATACACCACGTCTCCTACCACACAGAGCAATGAATTACCTTTAGGAATAGGTAGCTGCCAAAAAATAGCTACGTAAGAAACCTTGCAATTAGTTATCGAGATTTAAAAAAAATCTCACTCTGAAAAGAATACCAAGACGCCAGAGTTTCAACGCCGCCGCAAAACAACATCGCCAATAAAGGATGTTTATCTTGTGCAGCAATGTTCTGTACTATATCGTAGGCAGTTCACTGCACCGGTCTAGTTTTACATGTTGGGAAGGTCTAGCGGGAAATGTTTTCATACCGACATACATATTTGATTTAGGCCTGCATTAGCTAGAGTGTGATGGAGGAAGAAATTCTTGGGAAATAAGACCGCTATTTAGGTTGAAATTCCGAAAACTTCGCAGGGTACAGTTTTATTATTAAGCAATCTAAGCACGTCAATACAAACGTGCATCTTTGGCAGATAAGAAAACCAGAATGCTTCTGGACTATGGTTGCAAAATGAGGAAACTTAATTTGAAAAATTATAACAGATCTCAACTATGCTAAGGCATGGATAATAGACTTGCGGGCTGTTTAGGCTGGCCGAGCTGCTGCCATACAATTTCACACCGGAAATATTTCATCTCGAGGAGTAATAATTGGACTTGCTAGAATTGGTCCAGGAGAGACGTGAAAACCGGCCGCCGCAAGTAGCGGTGAATAGAGTAGCACTGAACACTAGTCTTCTAAATGTTTTTTAACCAGTGCGGTATACATACAGTCATAGAAGAAAGAACACTGGGAACATTCATTAATGTGCAAATTAAAATAGCCCCAATCCGGAAACACTGACCAAGTCTGGAACACGCTTGAAAAAACGTTTGTTGCGTGAGAAAACAGGCCTAGTCCCATTCAGCTTCTTCATGCGAAAGACATATAAAGTTTCACAGCCCAGCTTTACTTTTCTATTCAAAAACCAGTGGTCAGGAACAGAGCAGCGCATCCAGGCTACCTGCAGAACTCTTGCCTGATTTCCGACTAGCGCTCCGCTACTGGCAGTTACACTATTGAAGTATCTAATCACTATTTCACCCTCCGGCCCGCATTCTTGCAATGTTTGTTTGTTGTGAAGGACGAGGAGTACTTTATATGGGCCAGTTTGGTCGCATCTTACGTTCATCCTGAGAACGGCTCAAATGAGGCACGAATTTGTAAGGAACACGTAAACGGCGCCTGCCCACTTCGAAGGGTTCCTTGTCGTTGTCTCTTCCACGCCGTCCTCAGACAAATTTTTCTTTGCGATGGATTGCGATTTTTGAAGTGCAGAAATCTACAAATGCCACCAGTGACAGCCTTGCTGCATTTCCACTTGGTTGCCCGCTACGGCAGTTACACGTTTAAACTAGTTTATATGAAGGATAAATAAACTTGTGTACTCTTTTTTTGCGAACACTTTCAGAGCAAAGGCTGAGAACCGACTCGCAAGCCAGCGGTGGCGCCGCCGCACCACCTGCCAGCAGCAGCAGCCACATGGCCGCCAGCAACATGCATTCGCTGGGGTCTTCCAGGAGTAGCAACGGCAACATCGGTTCTGCCGGATTCCCGAATGGCAGCAGATACGCTGCATCCCGCGGCACGTAGCTCCACGGCTGACTCCAAAGTCCAACATGAGCTGCCCTCTGCTGTGAACGAAATGAGCGCGAGCGAGCCCAACGCTGTGGACCTCCTGTGCATTGCGATGCTCTTCATACTGGGTGGTGTTCCTGGCTTGGCACGGGAAAATGACGAAAGCAGCTGCGGTGACGTTTCTGTCGGGGAAGTGATGTGATGATAAAGACTCGTACGCCCCTTGTGAGCTAAAAACGAAACTATAGGTCGGAAGTGGCGAACGAACACGTCTCGCAGTGACAGCGAAGCTCCTCGTCAGTTACGGCCGTGGCTTCTTCAATGAGATAGAATTGCTTCACTTTCGTTTTTTGGTGACAGCGAAGCTACATGCGCGGCGAGTGAATGAAGGGAAATGAGGTGTATGGCTTTGTGAAGAAAAAGGTTTGTTGCATGATTCGAAATATTATCTGGAGGTATTCGAGACGGAGAGCACGTTTGCCTCATTCAGTGTTTCTTTCTTTATTTTGCAGACTTAGCTATCTCAGCTTGAGTTTTGAAAATATTCAACAATAGTTTGAGGCGACTCAAATGTTAAGCACTTTTAAAAGAATAAAGATCTTTCTCAAAGTCTTCCTGTTAAGAAAAACGCGCATTTCAACTCAAACATGTATTTTTTTGCAATTGACACGCGAAAAAGTGTAGTTTAGACTTGCATCCAAGTCGAGTGTGTAGGCCCGGTGGGTCACGAATAACCAAAAATATATGGCAGGCCGGCAAAGGCAGGCAAACCTTGCCTCTAAATTGTGAAATGTTTACAGCCATCCGCTGCTTAAAAGCAAAATGACGTCAGTTTGAGGACGTCACAAAGCTCTTCCGATAATTTCCAGTTGAAGAAATTATAATGACAGCCTCGCGGTCATTTTACCATTTTGTAGCGTTCACATTTATGGTTACTAACAAAGAGCCAGCAGGAAAAATGATTTACTACGACGTTCTGAAAAAGGCTGACATAGTTGTCTTTATATCCTTGATTTTAAAGCTCGGATAAATTTTAAATGCAAATAATATTTATTGGAGATCCCATTCGCATTGTTGGATTTGCGGGAGCACACTGTACGTACGCTAAATTATAGAAAAGGAAAGATTTTCCTCACATTTTCTTCTTTGTTTATCACACGTTCATTGTGTATGTGAATATCGAATGTAAGAAAATACTGCTAGCTGTTAAGCCATGTCCAGCAATGTTTGCTTTTTGTGTGGTGGTTTAAAATAAACGCCAATGCAGATATTCTAAAGGCACCGCGTTAAGTTCTCGAAATTAAACTGAAGGTTTAGTTATCACGTTTTGTGCATTTTTGAATATTAGAGCAACACGTATACCTTTTTAGTGAGCTGATTTATTTGGCAGCGCTGAGAAAATGATTTGATTTGAAAGCAAAGTTTGGTTATCTGTTGTGCTGCTAGTGTGTATGTATGCAACACCACATATAATAGTATTTACTAAATCAGGAAAAACATTCCTTAAACAAACAATAATTAGGCTAACATTGAGATAACTGTAGGATTAAGAAATGTGTCAAAAGAGTGACTTGGATATAACAATGTTTGCTGCCTCAAAAAATACCTTACAAAACGATGTCTAAATACTTTCGCAACAGTGAGATGCGCAAATCGAAGACGCTGTCTACAGAGCTTGTTATAGTTGGTGTTCCTACAAATGTGCTCTCCGAAATATGTGAAGATTTTTCTGTATATGAACGCAACAGAGTTGTTTTAAGTCGTATTGTTGTCAAATAAACTTCTGACGTGATTGTAGGGGAGGGGCATTTGAGTGAAATTTTTGGACACTCCCTTCATGGCGCATCCATATAGTCCAGTCAGCTGTACATTATCGGCATGCATGTAATACCGATTACTTGAGCCAATTATCTTGAGTATGTGGCATTCTAGTTTGTGCTCATTTCATTAGTAGAAGTACATACTCCAAAGGTATCGGGCTTGGCAGAGTGCAGGAAGAATGAGGTAAAGTATTTTGCTCTAATAGATTTCACAAAACAGCAGAGAGAAGAAAAGCGCTGAATAAAATAAATAAATACTACCCAAACAAAAAAAAAAACCCTCCACGTTAAGCTCGTTCCACATTGTTATTGAAAGGCATCAGACATCAACGATCTCTGTGTATTACATACTAAGTCAACCTATCCTGCCGGTATCTCGTTTTTAATATTTCTTCAGGTGAGTCACTGTCTGTTTTTTTTTTTTTTGCAAGTTTCATAGCAGTAGGTATTTTCAGCATATGTCAGATTGTAGCAGGCTTTAAAAAATGTTCTTGAATTCAAATCCTTTTATCCGAGGTTTCTTCATCAAGGAGTAGGAGGAGGCGGAAGATGAGGAGGAAAGGCAGGGAGGTTAACCAGTAAAAGCAACCGGTTTGCTACTCTGCACTGGGGGAAGGAGATGAGTGGATATAAAAGTTGTGAGAGAGGGATAGTTGAAGTTAGTACAGTCACATAACAGACACACCACATCGAATAGTAGAAAACGCACTTCAGCGCTATGCACTTGTCAAGTATCACCACCAAAGGTAAGCGGTTAAAGAAAAGCCCACAGCGTTGTTCTGATAGTAAACATAGTAAATATTTTGATAAATGTTCTGATAGTAAATATAAACATTACAGTTCCCTTTCTCTTGAAAGCATTAGCGTCAAAAATTAGCAGTCCGCATGGATAAAAGATGTTTTCTCGAGCGGCATGCGTTAACATAGAACATTCATAGCATATATTGCATATCTTCTTTAGTCGACCGCAGGTTGTGAAAATGAAAAAAAGAACAAAAAACTAGCATAATAAATAGATTGAAACTGAACGCAAAATACCTGAGACTTTGACCCGAAGTGGCGAGAAATAGAACTACACATGTTTTTCGAGAAAAGCAATGCACAAGCCCGCAGCAGTTATAGTTGAATGAATGCTGCATAATGTCTTCATTTTATGAGTTTCGCACGCATATCTCGCATCAAATAACGATTTTGCACAGCCCCATTCTTTTCACGATTGGCATGGAAAGAGACGTACACGATGAAAGAGCGCTGTAGTACAATACCCAAATGGACTGATTTGGAGGATAAATGCGCATACAGGAGAGCCAGCTGCCAGGCTTCTTGGTGTTGCAGAATGTGAAGAAGTCAGCCCAAAATACGGACGCAAAACAAAAGGGAGGACACATACGACGTTCAAAAGCACTCGTGGACGTCCTATGTGTCCTCCCTTTTATCTTTTGTCCTTATTTTGCGCTGACGTTTTTAAATGCACATACTTAGATGCACAATGACTGGGCCCTGGCGACAGTAGCTGCACACTCGGTGAGGGGCCAACTGGGGATACTAACAACGATATTTTATCGGGAATATTGGAGGCGCATCTGCAGGCTTATGTACAAGGACCAAAAAAAATATCAGAATGCAAAAATCAATGCCGTTAGCCAATTCACGGCACATAAAAGAATTAGACAGCCAACATAAGTTATGAGTACAAAAAAAAATATTACACGTGGACAGTGTCGCTCCAGAGTATGCGTTTTCGCTTAAAAAATAAACACGGAAGCGCATTTGTATTTCACCACAAAATGGCTATAAAGACACATGAAAATCAGTATCGCGGTACATAGGGTGTTAAAACGAAAAAGACAAGCATAAGATGTCGGATGTAATACCAAAAAAGCCAGTATTAACTTTGCAGCTATGCCTTAGCAGCATTTTCATCTCGTAACCAGGTTTATTAGAAAAGGTGTCAGATGGAGTAGCAATAAAGTACGTTCCATGTATTAAGCATGCGTATAAGTACTTTACCTGTGGAACACTCGGCTTCCAAAAGCAGGCTTGGAGCCTTACGTAGCGGCGAAAAACAACAACAAATAGATTTGGGAATCGCCGAACTAAATCCGTTTTAATACTCGTTTGCATCGCAGCATTAATAAAGTTATGCACCAAATGATTTGGAAAGGGTTGTCGCCAGCATTCAAACCAAACTCATTCGACATTTTTTTTTATTTGAGTGTGCAATATAACATCTATTCTCTTATGCCAGTGAACGTCTAGTCCACAGATTCCATACTGCAGTATACTGTAGCCCACAGCATGAGTTATCAGTATGAGCTATCGTGCAGCAGACACGATACGACGTAAAGATGCTTGCAAATTTAAGCAAGTTTCCTCTTCCACCAAAGACGGCAGTGAGGATACAAGCCTAAATACTTAAGTAGTAATGAGTACTGCAGTGGCCAAGGTCCTGAGTATTGTGACCTGCGAAGACGAGTGCTCTCAGAAAATCTCTTTGCCATCCGTACTGCCAATACAACGAATGTTTCCTTCATGTGTCCTTCGACTGCGTGGCCATCGCTTTGCTCATGACAAAGCTCGAAGATGTACTGGATGTACGGCCAAGAACCTAGATTTACGGTAGTCGATGCAAATAAACCAGCACCCTCCTCGGCCAACGTGGCTGCAGTGAGGCTAGATGAACGCATTGGTGACTAGAGCGAAGTGCACTGACAGAGTGTTCATTTATTTATTTAGCCTTTAACAGAATACCTGTTTCAATTAACAGTATCATACGGCGCATAGGCTGAGAAGTGCAAAAGTTCGAGGAGAGACCGGTGTCTCCTCTCCAAACGATTATGAAAGAAGGCTTGTCTTGAATACACCTATATTAATTTACGCATTTCACAACTAGTCCCCACGTTTTGTGCGAGTAGGCTGCATTGAGCAAGCAGCTTCAAGAAAGTGCTGAGGGAAATTAAAGCACCCCGTTATTGTCGAATTGAAAAGGGAAATGATGACCACTATGTGATCGTTGTTTACATACATAACCTACAAACTAAATAGCAACAGACTTAGTATGGAGTGGTGCGAGACTGAGACTGCAGTTTTATTCGAGAAGAAAACGCATTGAAGTTGCGCCTAGCTGTAAAAAGCTGACTTCAAATAATTTTTCGTAATGACCACAATGCTCTACCGAGTCTACGCAAAAATAATGTTTACTGCAGGACGTGACATACTCTGTCGAAAGTCTCATTACAGTCGCGAACAAGCGCATCAGTAAGTTATAACATATAAAGATAAAATTTAAAATTTATAAAACCTTTCGTGATGATTGGAGCGCCTTTTATCGAATTTCAAGTCTTACTTTGTACCCCCAAGAAAGTTTCTTCTTTTCTAGAAACGGTGTTATTATTAACAGTAAAAGCTTTTTAGGTATTTTAGTTACTGCAGGCAAAATTGAATACCTTAATAACTATCGATTATATTGCACCCACCGCTCTTATGGCGCGGTACGTTACTTCCTTGTTTTCGTTCATTTCAGAAATGCCATTGCTTGAAATAATGTGATTCAGTATTGCAAAAAAAAAACATGATTGCACTATGTTCTACTCAAATCAAGACCAGAAATACAATCGATGTGTTAAAATGTATTAGATTTTAAAATAAAAATATTAAAGAACTATTGTACTTATTGTTATTGCGAAATTGAGAAATAAAGGTTCAATTGCAAAACCGTGTGCCGCACAATGAATGTATTGTTTCTTTAATGATCACTAGTTAGTCTCTATAGATTAACTTCTCTATAATGACTTTCAAGCTGGTCATTAACGACGTCATTTTCTTACTATTACCACTGGCAGTTCTTAAATAATCCCAAAAAGGTATTCAAGGAACGCTTTTATTCGGCACAAATCAAGTCATCTTCATTACCTTCAGCCGGACTATACCCAGTTGCAGGACCAAGGCCTCTCCCATATTCCGCCAATTAACCTAGTCCTGTGCAAGCTGCATTCACTTGACCCCTGCGAGCTTCTTAACCTCATCCGCCCACCTAATTTTCTGCCGCCCCTGCTACGCTTTCCTTCCATTGGAAGCGACCATCGGTTATCCTTTCTTCGCGCTACATATCCTGCCCGTGCCCATTTCATCTTCTTGATTTCCATTTGAATGTCATTGACTTGAGTTATTTCTATGACCCACTCTGCACGTTTCTTATCTTTTAACATTCTCCCTACCATTTTCTTTCCATAGCTCTCTGCGTTGTCCTTAACTTTAGCAGAACGCTTTTTGTTAGCTTCCACGTTTCAGCCCTATAGATAAGTGAGATAAGGTAAGATGCAACTGTTGTATACTTTCCTCTTGAGATATACCGGTAAGGTTCTAGTCATAATCTGTCAGTACTTACCAAATACGCTCCATCCCAGTCTTACTCTTCTGGCTATTTCCCTTTCATGGTCCGGATCTGCGGTTAGTCAAGTGTTTTACCTTAAATTCGTGTAAAGATTTGACATCTAATTTTTCTTTAAGTGTTACTGTTCAGTATCTACTGTTCGAGTAGCCCTTTATCTCAAAATCTTCAGCACTTCTATAACCTGATAACCAAGGTCGATAAGAGACATTACTGCTGCAAAAGGTTTCAATTTAGTGTGCCATCAGTCTATAAAATCATTCATCGTCATGCTCTGATATTAAGTTTTCCCAGCTTATAGGTGTTCATAGATCTTTATGCAATAAATATTGAGCCAGAAACGAAGTAATGCCGGCCAGGCAGAGATTCCACCCAGTGAGGGTTTTAGACGCTGTTTTTACGTGCTCGTTTAAGGATGTGTGGCAACTTTTCAGAGAACGCTCCATAATATATCGAAGAGCACCCATCAAAAGAGAATCTTTTGCGTGTGATCACAATCATTCCGTAGTGGTAGCAGCCTTCTCAATGCTGCTTAGCTTCGTGGAATGTCACGAAATTTGCGTTGATTTGTGCGAAAATATGCGCAACATCACGGCATGAAGTGTCCAGAGGCAACGATTGTCGAAAATAGTGATCACCGTTGCCACGCAGCCCTCCTAGTGATACTCCTCCACAGTACAATACCGCCATGACATGGAAATGTCGAGCAGCAATCGGTTTCATGAGGACGACACTCAAAGGCGTTAAATATACTCTGGGCGCCAAATTTGCAGGAAAGCCTGCCGAAATGAAACACTTTCAAATTGGCTCTGGTATTTCTCACATAATTATTAAGCCTGCTGAGGAGTAATTTTACTGAGATATACAATACAAAGCTGCTACCAACATTGCTACTTATATATACATACTAGGAAAGAACTGATTCTATTTGGCTGTTCACTGTGCTCTTAACACGTAGCGAAAATAACATGACTTGATTTAACGCTCGAAGTGGCCAGTGTAATAACACTCAAACCAAGCATTCCCCGTTTGAATAATCAAGCTTTATCAATTTTGGTTTCCCATTAGACGTAATTTATGTTTTACAGATTTATTCATATAGAAATAAAATTTGCATATACTGTGACTTAATTACCTTGCTACATTCTAAGTTTTATACTGTCGTTTTATTAAGTGTGTTGGCTTACGTCACCGTACATCTCAGGGTGATATTTTGCAGCACACAGATTTCTTCTTGACCTCACACAGACATCAAAAACAGATGTCCGTTGCCTCATAACAGAAGGGATCGAAGGAAGGTGAATGAGGAAACAATACAGAAGATGTAGAATTCTTTGAGCTGCTGTTAATGTGCGTTTATAAGGTGTGGCTCCTTACTTCCGCTGTTAATGCTATGGCTCTGGCGAAGACATAAAATTAGGCACCCTTTCGCTGGCAGCGCACTCGACGGCGCCAAGTCTGTAGTGCTTGTAGTTTCAATATTCGCTTTTCAGAACCAGTGACACTGGCAAAGTATACAGAACTAGGGGGTATGGTAGGTTTTTTGTCCAGTCCGCAATACAGCTCAAATCTGCATAAAAACGTTGTGTATATACGGATTATATAGTGATAGTTTGTTTCAACTTCAGTTTTAATTTATACCTGGTAATTAGCATTGGAAACATTAAGCAACAGTTTCTTGTCATGGTGAAAAACGTATTATGTCAGACCCCAATCTGCTCGAGAAAGTCGACCACATATAAAAGATTTTCATCCTTTGTCAGTGCTAGTAGGTTCCTTCAACTTCACACCGTTGCAGTGCACAAATATAAAAAAGGCAACCAATACTGCTGCAGCACAAAAGACAGTGGAGAGATCAATGTACGAATGCCTGTCTTCGTAGCGTCTTTATTGGACAAACAGCGCAACTTTAACACGAAGCCTTTGCTTCTCCCAAATGTTTGGAGAAAAACCACGCCAGTTGTGTGTATTGTGCACTGCAATTGAAGCACTTCACGCCTCATCAGTATATAACTCATCGCTATATAATTAATGATGTTCCTGCAACGGTTGCTAAGGGATGGAGTTCGGCCGCTTTCTGAAAATGAGAAATTGGTCACATCTAGTTTCGGCTCCAATGACTGAACTGAGATGACTGCGAGGTGCAAACGGGCCCGTGTGTTTTGTAATATCAAGAGCCAAAGGTGGTTGAAAGTTGTTCAGAGCTGTGGACTTAAGCTCAGCTCATAGTCCACGAAAAGCTTCCAGACATTAAACGCAACACAACGCATAGCACAGCCCACCGCATCCGGAGACGACTGGCATTGCTCGCTAAACCCGCCTTTCTTCGCAATGACCGCCAGAGTAAACACACCGGCTTAAAGCTTAAGCTCTGCTATTTATGTTTCTCGAGCTCATGTTTTAGTTACGTTTCCCAAGGTGACGCAAAGCCACGTGAGCCATAGCTTCAAAATGCGACCCAGCGTCACCGTCGAATAGTAACGTGCTGCATAGCAGCACTTGACTAACCACGCGTCAGTTGCACAGAAACAACGGACGCGTAGCGGCGGTGCTCGAGCCCCGCAATTCATACCCATACTTTTGTTTATCTATACATAGCTGCTGTCTTGCGGGCATCGAG
Source organism: Amblyomma maculatum (assembly GCF_055883805.1). Taxonomy (NCBI): domain Eukaryota; kingdom Metazoa; phylum Arthropoda; class Arachnida; order Ixodida; family Ixodidae; genus Amblyomma; species Amblyomma maculatum. Next base: position 137,321,356 of record NC_139345.1, read on the forward strand.
GTGGGACTCAATTTTACCACCACTGGCATGAAATTTATGGGCCACACGTTTTGCGCAGAAGGTTCGGGATGGTGTGAAACGATTCGGCACGGCACGGATCACAACATTACTAGTTGGGTCGGAGCCTGGTTTGGGCAAGGGTTCGTACCGGCGACTTTTGCTCTCCCAAACCGGGGCCCCGGAGATCTTCAAATGGCCATTGCGGCCGAACCGTCTATTGCAGGACGTTCGGATGGTGCCCAACGATTCGTCTTATTGCGGTGTACACATTTCCATCCAAATTTGCCTCACAGCTTTTTTTTCGTACATAATGAAGAGGTACCCGGAGATAGCGAAGGCAGACATGTACCATATGATCCAGATCTAAACAAAGTTGGTTACAGCATTTCTTTATCAGTTTGTGCAACAGGAGAAAAAAGTAGCGCAGCATCGGTTCATTTTTTTTTCTTAATCGCTATATAGGAATACATGCTTTACCTGCTTCCTTAGTTACGGCCAGACACTTCGCGTTCATAATCATGGTAATTACTGATGCGAAATCGAGAAAAGGTGCGTCTTACTTTTCAATACGGCACCACTCAGGAATCGGGGCACTTTACCACAGTTTTGATAAGGATGCTGCTGCTCGATTTGATGAGCTGACTGGCAACCTAGTTGAAGATTGCTCGTTGCGTCGTTCTCGACGCCGGACATGGAGGTCTTTATGCACTAACGGCAAACGAAAACAAACACACGCAACAGTGGCGGATGCTGAAACAAAGAATGAAGCTTAGAAAAAGATAAAAAAGGAATAACTGCACTGATGAATAACGATTCATTATATTTCGAAGCGCTTGCTAGAAAAATAGGAGAGAAGTTGTGCGGGTTTCTAAAGTACGAAAAATATTTCTCTGAGGAGGACTCATTTCTTTCTTTTCTTTAGCCTGTAACTGCCGCAGGCGCCCATTTTATTTTGGGAAGGCACACCTACCGTGTAATCGAATAATTCGTATTTTCTTAAGAGAGAATGCTTTCCTTAGCGAGCAATTTTCCACAGTTTTTACGAGTCCCTTCATTCTGGTAATCAAAACATTTTCATGCGTATTCTCAACCTCTCCTCCGGGACATTTCCTTCAGCGTAATTAATGGCACCTTTGAATAAACCCTCCAGACCGGAGACTTTTGGCGTATATTGCCCTATATTTCACATTTGTTCGTTAATAGCGAATGCACTTTACTGTATTTTCATTTAATACAGCCCTTCGATTACACGGCCTCCGTGTGATATTCGGCACGATAGGAGCAATACTGAGCACCTCTTCATCACATCAATGATGAATGTTCAACAAGAGGTTTCCAAAAAATGATGTTGAAAACGTAATTTAGGGTCTCTGAAAAATTATCTATTCCCTGAATGTCTATATTAAACTTTTCGTCCTTTTTCACGGGAGCTAATAAAGCAACAACGCCCAAACAACGTACATAAACATGCATCTAGCGCGAGTTATTCGTTCTGCTGTTGGATCCTTCGCATTGCAGAAATACTGGTTTCATATGTTTTCTTAGTGCCTGGTGGTGCAGTTTTAAATTTTAACTGTACAGTTTAAAATGTGTTGATAGAATGATGAGTGCTTTCCATTAAAAACAAAACCCTTAGGCCTAGCGTAAGCATATTATGCTTCGTTTCTTGACGTCATAGCTTATTCCACTTGGAAGGCTGCCTGCAGACAGGCAGAGATTTTTAGAACGCATAGCGTTCGCACTGCGCAACTAATGCTAGAAATGCAAGCGACAAATTGAGATAGAGACAAAGTAAACAATGTGTACTTTGTTTAGACACAGACAAAAATGGATACCGTAAATTTGCATATGCAACGAGCAGTTGCCAAGCGCGACACAGATATCGCGCTAGGTGGGTTAACTCTCTCAGTAAGGGTGGCCTGTAGAATAAAAAAAAGCTTCTTTTGGGCCTAGTAGAGTAGGCAAGAAAATTAAGTTAAATATTGTGCCGCCAAGATATAAGGCGCTAGATCGAGCCCACTCGCTGCACCGCTGGATGAATCCGCAGAGATCAAATACTTCATAGCTATAGTGAGAGAGAAACACATGCCATGGAAGGCTAACCGTACCTTACAGTCAGCGGTGGTGATAAGTCATAGTGCACAGCCCAATATATGTCATGGCCACCACTTCTATGCTCATCAATGCGACCGCCTGTGTCATCTCCTCGCACTATTCTTCTGCCTGCGCTACTGTAAAGCAAGCAGTCTTACCGATTGTGGACACATGTTAGTACTGAAAAACACCCGCCTAATCGGGACTCAATCATATAGTTCCCGGGACCCACTGGCCTCATCTGTAGGTTACAATAGTCGCATCACACCTCGCCTAAAACACCGCGCGGAACGTTGACTAACTACTGGTCTCCTGCTGAACACACGGGAGGGAATGACACCGCCCACATCACGTCCGAGCTCTCTTACTCCGAGATCCCCCCTCAGCCGACGAGGACAAAGAGCACATTACACAGCTCATAATCACCTTTGCTGTACACCTGCCGGCCCAAGACAGGCCAGACAGACATACGCCACACCTCACAAAACTCTAGACAAGGCGGAAGAACACAACCTCCGCCGGCTACAAACAGTCACTCTCGTTACACCATATAAACTCCCCCAATGGTACCCATCATTTTACACACCAGAGTGCCCACACTGTGGAGAAATAGCTACGGCTTTTCACATAGTGTGCGCATGTCAATTAAATCCCTTTATTGATGAACTTCCTAATCCCAATTTGGAGCAGTGGGAGGCCATTCTGCAGAGTGATGACCCCGACCAACAACGAGGTCTGGTTCGCTGGGCCCTCACTGCGGCGCAGGCCACTGGGCTTGCGAGATAGGCGGACCACCCACAACTCCAAGGATTCCCATGCACTCAGTAATGTTTTCAATCAATCAAAATCCTTTACCTTCTGTCTTTCAGGAGTTTTGCTTTTAAACCTAGACGACTATTACGAAGGCTTTATGCTTTACTCGAAAATAACAACAAACGAGCAAGGAAACGTCTTCAAAAGCAATAAATCCTGCACTTCCTGTCACACTCAGTTTGTGAGCGCACCGGGCCCAGCCCTTTCCGCATGCATTACTTGCGTTGTCGCTTTGCTTCTTGTTGCGTTAGTCGTCGAGTTATGAAAATGCGCAGAGATAAAATATTTACCAGAAGGTGGGGCTCTGATAGGGCTGATGTGGGACAGGTCAGCGCCCACAGAAGTGAATATGAGTGACGGAGGGTACCAGCGATACGAATGGTAGACGAGGGTGACGGTAATGGAATGGGGGTATATATATACATGGCGGTCTGAAAATGAGAGTTCACAAGCAGAGATGAAGATGAGCTGTGTTGTTTTGTCTTGGGTCCCTTTCGCGCACCTTCTATAGTATTTACGCGTGGATGGACATCTAGGCTCGCAAACGCAGTGTGGTTGAAGAGAGAATCGTACGACCCATGGGAGAGGGTCAGTTTTAGCGTGCTGGTTTGCATGCATTCGGCATGGGGAAATCCGCGGAGTGCGAGCCTAAAGCAGGGCGCTATTTCAATGCAAATCCCGGCGGCTTTCTGTTCTGGACAGGCTTCCTGCCACGCTTCTCTGTGCGCGGGCGCTGGGGCATAGCGGATTAAGGTTCGCTGTTATTATGAACTCGCCGCCTTTATTAGGTTTCGGGACGAGAGGCTTAGTTCCGCTTGTGCTCGCATGCTGATTCTCAATTAGGTCCCACATATTGGCCTCAGCAATGCCCTCTTTATGAGGTTATTACTAGACTGGTTTTCTCTTTCTTTACTTAAATGATCTTTCTTTTATTCGATCATGTTTTCGTGCCTGAACATCTATTGTTTGCGATCCCGCGGTTTTTGAAAAAAATGTTTATACGTGTTTATTATACATCTCTTCCGGAATAATGCGCGACTGAAAATCATCGTAAACCACAAAGCTAATGACCATTAAACACCACAGCGATGTTCTCGAATAGAATCAGAAACTCGGGTAGTAAGCACGTCTGCCTATGCATGTAAGGCAAAGGCAGAGGGTTGAAATTATTTGATCACGATTGTGTTTCATTTGCGTTGCGATTCCATCCCAGAAAGAAACGACTGCATCACGAGGTAATATTTTAGCGACATAGCAAAAAGAGGATAACTGATGCCGAGTATTCTCTTCTTCATTCTGACGTTTTTTGTTGTCATTGTGTAGCTCTAAGAGATAATACAGGCCTTCAATCAGGTTCCTTGTTTTACGGCTAAGCTAAACTTGGCCAACAAGACAAATGTGGTGAGAATACTGCTGTTGTACATGCCTATAAATTCGCCCTTTGTTAAATCTAGCTGATCTGTCGAATACCACTCTCCGGTGATAATGATACTGGACGATACAAAAATAGATTACAGCAGCACCCCGAAGCAGTAGAAGTCCTGGCCGAATGTCCGGATGTGACCACTCGCAGTCATCGATGTCGTGGCTGTAGCTTCAGATTCGGATTTAAATGGCCTTGAAAGTGAATCCTTTACAAATCACTAAAAACGGCTAACGAACCCACTGCACCAAAGAAGAAATAGATAAGTGTGTTAACTAATTATTTTTCCCTCTATCCTGAAGAAGACTGCTATATTTCGAAGAAAGAACGCGCGATGCACAAAAGTTACGGTTGTTTATCAGGAAGAGCTACATGCTTCAGTGGTTGCTCGCACCTATAGCTGTTTATATATTTTCCATGCTTGCGCAATACGCCACAATGAAACTTGGCGCCTTTTCCTAGCGAAATTTCACTGGGGCTTCATTTGTACAGATAAATTCTGCATTCAATTTCGAGCGCTTAACAAGCCTGCCAGCTAGTATTTTTCTTTTTTTTTTTTTGCAAAAGGGGACAGTTTGCATTAGAGTGTTTAGATATTTTCTTACTCTTCGTCTAGGCTTTTTATTGGTTTCAGTGAACTTGCAAGCAGGCTGTCGCACCGGTCTTTTTCCTGCATCTACAAACTGAAGTTTAAACTGTTATGCTTAATTACCTCATTATACAGGGCACTAAGAAAGAGTACAGTGCTAGAGGTGACAACCAGGAAAAAATTGACGGGTGATATAGCTAGGCCACCCTCCTGTCTGCTTGAACTATCACTGCAAATTCTTCTTTTGGGTCGCACATAAGCGACAGCATACAATGTACCGCATTATGGGAAATCTCGCTCTCTGTATATATATATATACCGAGTTGACTCAATATAGGCCACATTGAAACTGTTAATTTACATGACGTTTCGACCATGCATGGCACAGACTTTACTCTGAATATCCGAATTAATTCAAGGGTAGGGACTGATCGCGAATTAAACAAGAAAAAAACAGTAAGGTAGCATACAGTGATGAAAACAGGGTGAGCCACGTGTTCGCAATATAATAGGTGTGATACATCCATCGTATGAAAAAAATGCGGCAAAAATAATGAGTTGTCTTTTGTAGATGCACAAAGTAGTGGCTTAAGATAAACAAGCACTAGCAGAACACAATGTTGCCGCACTCTCAGTCACATGATAATAATCTACAAATGCCGAGCAGTAACAAGCACGAAAAGAATTTGTGCAATATTTACAAGACAAGGCGGCAATGAAAACCGGAAAACATGGTCAACGTAGTTCTTCAGCCTGTGAGACATCTCGGGATAGTATTTACTGAAACGCTTAGTGAGATGAATAAGTAATATTAATGACAACGCACTCGGAAGTAAAAATGTGAATCAGCTAACACACAGGCAAAAACGAGTGATATTGCTCTACCAACTATTAACTTTAAAAGGACGGAAGATATTTATAGTTTTTAGGCAGCTGAATCTTCCTGTGCTTTCATTGAAAGCAGATGAAACAGTATCGAATTCGTGTACGAACAATGTACATAATATCACAATTATGGTCAGTTCTGAAAACAGATTCAAGAATAATAGGTGAAATTTGATCAAATCAGTGCCCGGAAAGCTGCACGAGTCTTGTGTACCATATCACTAAATCGTCACATTCTTGTGGACCACCGTTTTTTGCAGATTCAAACATCGTTGCGCTTAAGAAAAAAATCCGACGTAGAAAACGACACGAGACACAGGAGCGCAATAGATTCTGTGCCTTACTTAATGGACAGCGGCGTTAAGCTAAAACTCCTCATCACACCGCCATATGCAAGCATGATCACATGACATAAGTACATAAATGCGCACGAAATATATTGGCGCTCTCTGAATCAGAATATGAAAGCAAAACCAGATATCTTTTTCTTTTCCGCAGCACGGATCATATGTTCCTGTTAGGTATATTTTATTATTAGATTTCCGGCATCAGCTTTCCTTGCGAACTGGAACAATGGAATCACGTGCCTGCTTTGAATGCTGAATGTGGGGATAATAAGACTTGCGAGAGCTCCTTGAGAACATACTTTACGTAGTCTCCTCCTGCCTGGGTAGCACTGTGACCTGCAGTATTTGGAAATAAATTTTGCAAGTCTTGGTGAAAGAAGATAAAAAAAATTGCCGACAATTACATTACTTCCTAATGCGAAATTTGAGGGCAGCTTATCAGCTGTTGCAGCTTTTCGATAGATTGAGGCATGCGTTTCGACATATCGCGATACGCCAACACCGATCCGGCGCTATCATTGCCGCCGCACAGGGATGGCATTGGAGGAGGAGCGAAGAGGGCAATTAAGTTATTGATAAGTTACAAGAGGCAGCGCGTGGGCTCACAGGAACGTTGCGCGACGAAGAGATTGCAGTGACAGATTAATGCCACTGACACTGCTAGCGAGTAAGTCAACGTGGTACTGCGTTTTGGCTTGGGATGCACGCACCGTGGTCCACTGATACAGAGCCGGCGCTTCGGTAACCGGAGAACACTGACGCCGCCAGGCAAGAAGAGGGGGTGGGGGGTACACGCAGCGGCGAACGGTGGCGGCAGGAGCGCGCGCTGCCCCGGCTGCGAAGCTGGTTACGGATGAATGGATGGAATATAGGAGCGTCCCCTTTGAAACGGGGTGGTAGCAGTAGCTATCATGCTCATTATTCTCCATATATCTTAATTATTGATTTAGAATGGTTAACTAAACCATCATTCTATTTATTAAATTTTGCTCCTACATTACTAACATTATGTCACTTCTCTGCTTTTAAGCCACCAATCTTCCAGCCGTTTTTTGCTAGTTTCCACCGCCGGTTTATTCACCCGGCCACTGTTATCTCTAAACCCCAGAGCTTCAGGAACAGTGATTGCGCCTGCATCAACTTCCGGATGGATATCATTGCATTCGAGTATAATATGGTCAATTGTTTCACTGGAGTTTCCACATACAGCACATGCGTCATCTCCATTGTTAAACTTCTTTTTGTAGCTGCGTGTTCTAAGGCACCCTGATCTAGCTTCAAAAAGTAGGGCACTGCCTCTTGAGTTATCAAAGAAATCTTCCTTCCTGATCTGCATTTTCCACTTTCGGTATAATTCCACACTCTGTTTTTTTTCCATCGAATTTATCCAATTTTTACCTTCTGTGTTTTTCACCTGTTGCTTAATGCTCTTTATTTCTCCGTCCTTGTTACTAGCATACTTACTAGTTAGTTTCCTAGTTCTTTTCCTCCATTGTGAGTCGACGCTTTTTAGGTACAGGTATTTAAATACCTTAGCTGCCCATCTGTTACTGTCCAATTTCCTCAGGCGTTCCTCATAAAATATTTTACACTGAGCTTCCCGCACTTCGAAAGATGCCCAGCCCATATCTCCCTGTACCGCCTCATTTGTAGTTTTGCCGTGGGCACCTAGTGCTAATCGTCCAACGGATCTCACAAGGTTACGAGGTACCACGGCGACGCCGACGGCGGCGACGACGCGAAACGCAGGAACGGTCGCCAACGACCTGCGCTCTGAAAGATTAGCTAAACATGTCTCTGCTGCGACGCGCTCCTGGGGTGAGCCTGGTCTTTGATATCTGCGACGGGTGAAACCTTCCAAGCTCGCGGTTATTTCCTAGTTTCGGCGCTTTGTGCCATCATGTGGTACTGACAACTGGGTCAGTCGATGGCCGCGCGATAATATTAAAGATTCGGCAGGCTATAAATCATGTGCGTATTCTCTCTTCATGGAACTTGATGGTGCGCGCTTCATTACTTTGTTTATTTTAACAATACTGATAATTGTATACAAAATCTTTACAATGAGTCCTTTCGTCATATAGTATAAGAAATCTGCCGGCTTCTACAACTGGGGGCAGGCAGGATATGTTTAAATAAATGTATGTAATTGAAGAACCTGTGACTTGTTCTAAATAGCTAGCGCAATTTATAATCTTACAGTCTACTTCTTTTGTTGTAGCATGTGCTGATGCAAGAATTTTAAACTAAGTATTATACCTTGAATTCTCCCACAATTCCGCTATAAATTTTCTGTGTTACCATGGTTATACATAGATTAGATGTTTTTAACCCCAGCATCAATTTGACAGCTAAGCTTATAACCGTGTGTTCGCCTTGCAACGTACGGCGTATTTTATATGTCGTTAAATTTACGTGCATGAGTGTTTGACGAAAGCTAATTTTGATTGCGAATGAATTAAGAAAAGTCTAGAAAGCTTTCTAACAATCGGGTCATGATTTCTTAAAAAATGTGGAGGAATAAGAAGTAGGGCTTGGAGCATAGCTGTCTACCTATATAACGTGTCGTTAGGCGTTTGATTCAGTTTGGTTTGTGTAACAAGGGCGTAAGGAATTTGCAACGTATTATTGCAAAGCTGATGTGATGTGGCAAGGCCACTACATAAAGACCTAGAACAGAACAGGTGTTAAACAGTTAATAAACTAGGTGAAATGATTTTCTTTGGCAGTGAAAAACTGCTGACAGCGAAGCGTATATCTTAGTAGAAGCGCCGTTTACTAATAAGAGAGACAGTTCGCGCGTTCCTTTGCTGTAAAGATGTGAACTCCAACTAAAAGAGTTGAAATGATGACCTCGTGGTTACAAATATTGCCTTGCCAAGCAGAGTAGAAGACGGAGGAGAAATACATTGTCCGGACAGACGGGCCAAAAACGCCGGGAGGACAAAAGAAAGTGACGATTTCCCCTAGGAAAAATCAATATAAATAGTTCAATAGCATTTTTATACGTCAAATTTAGCGGTTGTGTAAAGGACCTATGACGATTGTTATGCTCGAATCTGTCTACTGTGCGAACGCTTCACATTCCTTCGTTACAGTTAACAGCATCCGTCTTTCTGCAAGGCCCCTTGCCGTGCATATGAGGTACCTAAATGCACAAAATGAAAACCTGTCCCTCTAACAAACCCTATTGACCGACATCAGGACCACGTCAGCAGAAACAACAAAACGCGGCTCTTGCATTGTGTCGAATGATCCAGAGAACCCGAAAGGTTGTTCCTCATATCATGTTGCTTTCGTCCGCTGCCACTGGCTGTATTCTCCTCTCTCTGTTCAAGTACCCTCTATTTATGGTGAGCTGCAGCGGCGGAAAGCTTTCGGGAGAAGCTTCGTGGGGACGGTGAGCCGTTAAGATATTCAAGGCACGCAGACCGCTTCCCTCCACTCCCAAGCACTCTTTCATACCTGAAAGCTGCTTCCTCAAACCCAGTAGTGCTTCACTCGTCCTTCCGACTTTCTTCCCTCCGTTCCCCATGGACTAGCAAAGCGAGGAGCATCGGCTACTACACTTTCAATATGAATGAGTATCAGACTCCTTCCCCCCAACCCGCACATAAACCATGCTGTTCTCTCCGGGGTAAGGCGGCACTTGTCTTGCTCTCTGCGTTCACATTTTTCATGTCCGCTCGGACTTCTTTTGTCGTGGCCTGCACTGCCCCGGCCGCTGCTGGCGGTGTTTCCCGTTTCAGACGACCGCGCGGCACCGGACGTGCAGAGCTAGGGAGGGAGCAAGAAAGGTGCCCGACACAGGTCTTTGATTCAGTGCAAACGGAGTTGATCTCGTTACCATTGTTTACTTGTCGAAGGAATTTCGTCTCCGTTTTATATTTCCGGTATATCACGGTGCATTGACATCTGGGTTTCGTTTTTTCTTGTTTTGGTAAAGAAGAACATTTGAAGGCTACTTTCGTCTGCCGTATTCTGAACAAACATGGAAGGAGTGTTTAGGTAAAATTACAGCAATAAACTCAGCCAGTTCCTTTCGAAAAAGCTACGCGCACTAGTCGCAAATTGCTGGTGGATTTTGCAAATGCTACTGGACAGGCTTCCCTGAAATACAACAAAGTAGTTAACGACAATAAAAGTTTGCCTCGTGACTGACAGTGTATGGGATGTCTATGTTCGGGGCGCACTTTCTACACTTTCCAATGAAAAGAGTTGCTTAGTAACTTCTAGCGCACCCGCCCCTCCGCCGTCACCATGACTAGAAGTTAGCAGATATCTGTCGCTTGAATGCAGCTTCTCTTTCTTTTACAGTAATCGGAGTGTTAGCGATAAAAGTGATGCCCTGTCAACACATGTTGATTATTACCGAAACTTCGCTCGCAGCAAAAATTGATGGTAAATAAATCTTAAATTGCGCACAAAAGTATAAATTCTACAGATGTGATCGGAGAACGCGGTCTGGCGGTGGCGTTTTGATAGCAGTCGCCAATTACTTGGTTTCGTTCAATGTCTTTATTATCAGGTTAACATCCGCCTTGATTTCGAAGATACTATTTTTCATACGTGTTATCGTCCTCCGGACGCATTACGGCTCCTCCGAATGGATCTCCTTTCTTGTATCATTCTCCGATTTTAATCTTCGTCAATTATTCCAACGCGTTTACTTAATTTAGTGCCAAGATCCTTGACCTAGTACTTACCACACATTTCGAACTTGTTCACTAACTTTATTTTCTTGGCTTTAGCGATCATTCCATGAATCATTTTAACATGACGAACGTCTCGCCTGGCAAGGAAATAAGAACTTGGAACTATGGAAAAGCCGAATATATACTTCTCTAAATGCAGGACTAGCTCAAGGTTTCTTCTCAAATTTTACAGAGCGTTCAGTGCAAAACATTAGCTCGCCTTCAAATCGAAAATAATCGAGCTTACTAACGAATTCATTCCGCCACGTAGAAAAAACTTCTCTAACGCAGCTTGGTTTACAACATCCCTCAAGAGATTACTGAAAAAAAAAAGCTAATTTTCCGTATAGCCATAATATTTGTGTATGAAGAAAGATCGAAAGCTTATCATCGTGCATAGGGAGTACACTAGCATATTTAGAATTGTGAAGCGTGCCTTTTTGGAATAAGCGTTGCCAACAATGCTTGCCCGAAACCCGCGCAAATTTTGGTCTTTTGTTTGCGGCGATGACAAGTCAGAGATCGAATTACTCGCTCATGTCAAACTGTTGTTCCGAAAGAAAGTTGTTACATTTTGCTGACCGATGCATTCGCATCAACCTTTCTGAAAAATTCTCCTTTCGTCATTAATATTGCTTCCTAGTTTGATTTCCAGGTCATGGATCCTGTCGTCATAGATTAGAATGGGATATGCAAATAATAATTTAAATAAACTCTTCTTTACCAGGCGATGATGGTATCAGCTCAACAATTTTGCACAACACTGAAGCGTATTCTGCGATTTTATTGTCAAAACGTTTTTGCAGTCCTTAGAATGTAGCGAACTTCCGGATGAGTGGAAAGTAAAGAAAGCGGTTGCCATTTTCAGGTCACGTGATCTTTCTCCTACCAATTACAGACCCATCTCATTAGCAAGCATTCCTTCCAATCTGTGTAGACGCTGCGATGCATTACAACGAAACAGATGCGATGGTGACGGTTGTAGATTTCCAGCTAAAGAAGAAAATGAGCGCCTCTCTACGGAACTGCACCCTGTCTGACGCCGAGGAGGCCGCTATTGCTCTAGCGGTCGCTGAGGGCAATTGGTCCGGGCGTTCGCTGGTAGTAATGACCGATTCGCAAGTCGTTTGCCGAGCATTCACCAACGGCAGGATTGGCAAAAAGGCGGCCGCCATCTTGAAGACCGGCGAGATAAGCGACACAAAACAATTCATACTTTGGACTCCGGGGCACGGTGACATTGCCGGGAACATCCAGGCTGAGCTCATAGCTCGAGGTTATGCAAACCGAGGGAGGTCAGAGGCTGAAGAGACCGAGGCAATGACTCGTACCTGCGCAGACATTTTGGTGCACTACCGGGGGACCAGAATACGGTATCCTCCGCCCCACAAGTTGTTAACTAGGGAGCAGTCAGTGTCTTGGCGGCAGCTACAAACAAATTCTTATCCATGCCTGTCTTTATACAGCAAGATACATCCGACCGTATACAGAGACACGTATCCCTGGTGTGGACAGAAACGGACAATTTATCATATCACATGGGCCAGCCAGAATATAGATGCAGTGCCGATAATTCACAACGCCACGCCGGAGGAGTGGGAGGCTGCGCTGTCCAGCTCGGAGTTGAAAGACCAGCTTTGGCTGATTGAACGGGCCAGCAGGGCAGCAAAGGCCGCGGGAGTCCTGGACGGAGGACCCAACCACGGGAGCTCTAAATTATTTTTCTTTTTTGCTTTATATAAAGTTTTTTTTCCATCTCTCTCTTCCAACCTATCGAAGCATGTTATTTATAGCCATATTATAACTTTCCGTGAAACTAACTCGCTTTTCAGTGTTCATCAGTACGGTTTCTGAAATCACTATTCTTGCAAAACTCAGCTGTTTAACATAACAAACAACTTGTTTTGCGCCCTTGACCCTTCACCTATTATATACTGTATTTTAATTGATTTCGCGAAGGCTTTTTACACGATTTTCCACAGACTAAAACTTCTGAAATTAAGCAATTGTTTAATCTTGATCCCAAAGATGGATTGAATGCTTCTTGTGTAACCGCAAACAGTTTGTAATTGTTAACAGCCAAAGCTCTGAATTTTGCAGTGTGAACTCTGTTGTGGTGTTCCATAGGGATCAGTGCTGGGACTATTGCCATTTCTAATTTGTAAATAACTACTGGCGTAATAGCCTATCTTCCCCCACAAAACGTTTCTGAATGATTGCGCTATATACCGGCAAATTAAAAGCTATGTTGACCTCCTTAGCCTCCAGTTCGACCTTACCCAGATTTCTTCGTGATGTAACACTTGGCTACTGAAGCTTTACGTTATTAAATGCAAGTTTATAAGAATGTCCCGTCATGCATCAACTGAGGTTTCTTATTATTCACTCAATAATACTGCGTTAGCACAGGCTTCACCTTACAAATTTCTTGGTGTTCATATCTCTAGTAACCTTTCCTGGCAAGTCACGTGGACTATATAACAACTAACGCTAATCGTGCACCATGGTTACCTACGTCAGAATATTTCTATCGCGGCCACTAACTTGACACTAATACCGTAAAAAAAACACTAATAACAAGAATATGCATTATTAGTACCGAATCCTTCCCATTGCTTCACTAATTGTGAAGATTGAATCCACCCAAAACCGGGCTGCTCGTTTCATTTTTACATCTATAATCGTACTGGTAGTGTAACTGCAATGAAGTCAAATCTAAGCCCTTCTTATCTTTCCATTCATCGAAAAATTGCGCCTTTATGCCTGTTTCACAAAATCTACCATTATAATCATCATCTCAGAAGCTCGCTACTTCTGCCGCCTTCATATATTTCCTCTCGTGGCGACCATCAGTTCCAAGTTGAAGAGCCAAACAGTCGCGTCCACTATCATTTCACTTCATTCATCCCCAAGACAGCTAAGGAATGGAACCACCTTCCCTCTTCCATTGCATCTGTTAAAAACTCCGAGGTTTCCAAGGATGCTTGCTCTTAATGATCATATAATCTAATTCCGCTGTACCAATATTGTTCTTACATATTTTTGTTATTTTTTCTACCCACTCCTCTCTGTAATGCTTCGTCCTTGCAACAAAATAAAAATAAATAAATATCTCCCACATGCTCCTTACCGCTCCGTCCTGTGCTAAAGGCCTTCAGACATATATATAAAGGCCCGCATAGCCAAGCGTGACTGCCTCACTTGGGGGGTAGCTTGCCTGACTCAGAATGCAAGTGTCCTGGCAAGCTGAGCCTGATCGTATCTCCCCCATCTGAAAACAGAGGCCCGACTAGACATCTCCTGCCGAATTAGCCATGCCATGTGGTGCCGTGACGTCAGGCACCCCTACGTCCAATTTGTACCCGGTCACGCCATGCACCAACTACCAATTACCACAGTCATGGATGTGAGTTTTCGTAACAACACGATGCCGATGCTGGAATTTATGGGAAACGGGAGCATTAATGCTATCGTGTTAAAAAAAATCACGGGACTGCGCCAAAGTCGGCTTAAGAGCGAAAATGGCAGAAGTCACTTCACAGGACTTTTTCCCTAGATACATCGTCATTTGTATCTATAACATCATCATCATCATCATCATCATCATCATCATCATCATCATCATCATCATAATCACTAACGCTAGTATCATTATCAACTAAACGCACCATCCTTATCATCCCTACTTCCATCTTATTTATCACTAATTGCAGCGTCATTATCACCCTGTTATTATTATCACTAACTGCATCATCATTGTCATCGCTACTATCGTCTTCATGCTAGGCAAAAAGATATGAGATCGGTTTCTCATGAGGCCGGTGTGGCGTAGTGGTCTGCGCGGTCGGCTCGGGATAAGAGTGATAGTACCTCAATTTCCGGTAGCGAAATTTCTTTTTTCTCTTCATGATATCTGCGATCATTTCCGCAGCTTAACGGTCAAGAAAGGCTTTCGCCTTAAAAAATTCGATAGTTTTATTCTACAATCTTGCAATCATGTCAGACCTCTTTATATCTCAATTCGGGCGTTACGCTGCGACTTTGATGTCGGAGACATACAACCACCAGAAAGAGCATGAGAAGTATTGCTAAAAACTGCTTTCAGATCCAAAATATGGTTCCATACTTCTCCTAAAATTTACCCGGTAACAAAACAGACATAACACCTTCGTGTTTAGCCCTAGAGACCAATGTCGACACAGAAATCTAAGAGCTAAAAGGCAAAGGGTTTATGTTTCCTCAAAGGTCCGCAAGGAACTTTAGATGAGACATTCTTCCAGAAAATGATAATATTAGATATAGGAAAAAATAGACGGTAGATTAAGCGAATGGGATTGACAATTAACGCCATTTCACTCGTTGGCTGCTCCAGAGGAAAAAAGGCTGCAGAGACCTTCGTCTGGCAGGCTCTGAGGACACAGGATGGCTCGGTGGAAAACTGCGAGGAGAAGCCGTAGGAAGGGAGACGGTCGGTGAGGTACTGTTCAATTTCTTACGGTCGTTCGCCATGACGAGGATAAGGCGCATCAGCCGTGAAGCCTTGCAGGCCCATCTCGCGGTAAAAACAGTTGCGATATAAATTGCCTGCCTCTCCGCAATGATAACAAAAGGGGCAGCGTCTATCAAGAGGTCCGCTTAACGGCCGCCTTCCGTGCGGGCTGCCAGTCCTGGTCACAGTATGCAGAAGACCGTAATCGCTGCTGGGGTGATTCGGGTTCTGGAGGAAGGCGGGTCGTGGTAGGCGGAGGTGAGCGTAGAATATCAGCATACGAGAGAACCGAAGAATTCGCAGGCGGTTGTACCAGGGGCTGCATTGCCTATTGTACCTCATCGTGTATAATGTTGGAAATGGCGGCGGGAGGCGGCGAGAGGAGATGTTCAGTGTGGAGGGGTTGCAATTCCTCCCGAACAATCTGGCGCACAAGCTTCTGGAGTGTATAATCCTTGTTATCTCGTGGCAAGCTAGGGGAATTGAATGGACGACTGAGAGTTGGAGCGTGCGGTTATACTGGACGGCTCTTTGCTGCAGTGCCCATTCCATGGTGGTAGCTTCGTGGACAAATTCATGCACGATTGTCGGGGGGCTACGAGCTAGACCAGCAAACAGCTGCTACTTTACACCGTGTAATAAAATACGCACCTTTTTGGATTCAGCCTTGTTCGGTTCAGCACGCCGAACAAGTCGGGTCATGTCTTCAACGAACATCATGCCGCTTTCATTTGGCTTCGACACTAGAGTGCTTTTTCAGCCTTTTCCATACGTTGGGGGCTTCCAAAGGCATGCAGAAGCGGACTACGAAACTTTTGCCAAGTGGTGAGGGTCGAGTCATGATGCTTGAACCACATCTTGGTGGAGTCCCCAAAGCAAAGTAGACGTTCCGCAACCTACGGTGGTCGTTCCAGTCGTTGTAAGCGGCGACACAATCGTAATGGTCGAGCCAGTCTTGAGCGTCTTCAAATGGGTCATCAAGGTAGGATCTTGGAATGAGTGGCGAAAGGATGACGAACGAGGAGCCTGTAGCATCCGGTAGGATAGTAGTTTGAGTGCCTGCGGTGAAGGGCATTCTGTCAGCGGGGGGACTAATGTGCACAGCCGATTCGAATGGAAGGCCTTGCAGGTGACGGCTTGTTCGACGGCCGGTGGGCGCGGTAATGTCGTTACTACGCTGGTACGCTGGTTAGTTCCGCCGGGGACAAAGAGCATAAATATACCCAGCATCTCCACCAAATGTTACGGGTGAAAATAGCAGAACAGCAACAGTCCGCTCGGCAGCCTCCGAACACCAGCGCACTTCTGTCTTTTCGTCTTCCCACGAGGGGCCATGTCAGGTCCACATTACATGTGGCAATATTGGTAGTTGCGAGATTTCTCAGGTAGACGGCAATATAGTGAGAATTTCTGGATATCCTATGGATGCTATGTCATATAGATGGGGGGATAGCGGGAGGCTTGCGGTTAAAGGCGTCAAAAATCTATGAAATGATATATGAGTTTGCTTCAATTATGCCCCGGCAATAGTAAGCCTTTGTAACGAGGAAGGGGGTTTACAGATATCATGATTCCCGTTTACAATGCAAATGACAGCTATATTAGCTAGAAAAGATACATGCTCGATGCCATCTAACCGCTTTATGATTTCCCCGTGCCCCAGTCACCAACAACAGTCCACTCCAATGTTGTAGGGAGAGACGTTAGGGGCCTTCTTAAGCGTTGCGAAGGTGGCAATTAACTTGAGGTAAACATCTACGCGATATTGTTTGATCTGACTGGATTAGTTCTGAAACTGCTTTCGTTAACTTCGAAGGTACTCGCTGAAGACAGCCTTCGAATTTACGCAGAAGATATTTCAGGGTATTGGGAGAGGCATTGAGCAAGGCTTGCTATGGACGAGACCTCCGTCGTTTTTCGTGCCCACAGAGATTTCAGTTTGGTCTTTTATTTGTCATACTCGATTGCCTTGATCCAATCATCAGTCGCTGAACGGGGCTGTATAATTCTTTTGATTATGTAATTAGTTACGCATATAAAAAAGGGAATCAGATCCGCTAAATATTGCAGGTGACATAGGCAGTTGATGTGAATTGGTGTCTGCTCAATGAATACCGGCAGGTTGCAAGGCAGGGCTAGTTCGATGTCTGTGCATCTTGTGAGATGGGTATAAGCCTCACAGCGACGAGGGAGATCCCACGAACATTCACGCACGAGACTTTGTCCATATGTTCTCGATTGCGGGCGCACTTCTCATATCACTCTGAAAAAAAAAGAGCATGTCTCTATATAGGTAAAAAAGGACAAATTTCGCGGAACCTATAAATATTATTCAGCATACATGTTCAATTCTTGTTTGAATTATTCTCATATACAACCTATGCTTTCTCATGGATGTCCTACATTACATTACATTTTCAGAAGGTACAGGCGTTTCCCGTTTAGTAGCCATCCTCTAGTGAAAAATCCCGTATCGCTCCAAACGGGTTTTAACCGGCCCTGTATTATCCCGTATAAATTTCATACTCGTGTGACCAGTACTGTATGAAGCTAATAAGGGCAGTCCAAATCCAGAACTCAGACAGGACATTCCAATCTGGTATGAATAGGAAACAGGGCGGACCAGTCTTATATTGAGCTCATATACAGGAGTGGTCACGTCCGGTTTAACTGAAACCGGAAAAACCCAACATGAATAGAACTGATACGGGACAGAGCATTTCCGCTTCCCAACACAATTCGGGTGGATTGTGAACTTCAACCAGAATGACCACATGGAACATGTCCGCGCTAAATAAGCATGAAGCTATACCAATCATACGCTATAACTTTTCTGTATATGTGGAGTACGCGTTGTTTTACAAAAACCTAGAAGATATGAAGCCGTGGATGTGTGCGCTAGCAAGTACATACGCGCTTCGCGTTGCTTTCGCGCGTGCAACAGTCGCTGCAGCTTGTTCGATCTTGCGATGCATCTTCATATCAATCTAGACGCTCCAGCGCACAGCATAGACACTGTCTTTTCTCACTGTAATTAAGATTTTACTTCCTTGGTCACGGCGATTGTCTGCGGTGAGAGCCTCCTAGGCACTGTTACGCTTTATGAAAAGCACAGGCCTAATAGAAAGGCTATCATTTTGCTGTATACGTTACGTGAAATGACTGTGACGCGATGTGACATGTCTATGATGTGACCGTGTTGTCTTCACCCATCCCTCTCTTACAACGTTTATATCCACTAACCCCTTTCCCCCAGTGCAGGGTAGCAAACCGGTTTCTTTTACGGGTTAACTTCCCTACTTTCCTCCTCATCTCCCTCCTCCTCCTTCATATTTGCGACTGAAGATCTGCACCTTCAATGCGAAAGTGCAAGCAAGTACGTAGCCTTTCGTTGGCGAGGATAAAACTACGCTCGAGAAAAAATAAACATCGCTGACCATCGAAAGATGCACAGATAGCCGCACACTGGGCGAGGCTTTCTCGAATGTTTACATATTGAAACCACTCAGTCAGAAGTGTATTCATTGACTTCGCTGCTCCGCTGGTAGCAGGCGAGGCAAAAACAAGCGGTATTACCAGTGTTGGTGCACCGCATATTTCTGTATGTAGCAAAAATTACATGCGTTCTAAGACGATGACAAAACACATCAGCACTAGTAAATTGTGACATTTAAAGGTTTGCCTGCAAGAAAGCGACGCATTATAAGTCACGGGACATTTGTAAATCCTCGTGATAGCCTAGAAAAAAATTCATCGTGTTTAAAGGGTGATCGGTGAATTACGGCAACAAATTCAAGTACGAAAGAGCAAAATTAGCTACATATACTGAATCATAACCACTGTAAGCATAACCCGCCGTGGAGTAGCGGTTAACAATCAATCTCGTCATGTAGCTCCGATACGCCAAAGCCACGCCCTCACGGATAACCGAACCGACATTCACGTGGTCTAAAATGGCAAACAACAGTCCGTGAGCGACACAGCCTTTGCTAAGTCAATCTGGAGAAAGGCCACCCGACCATTACTGTCATTACAGTATTCTAGTACCCTGCACGCTTTATGGCTATTGTTGAAAATTGACCGCCCTTTAATCCCACACGTCTGATGAGGCTCAACTATGTCTCTTATCCCGGTCTGCAACCTTCGCCCTAGAACCTTCATAAAAATTTTGTACTACACGTTTGTGAGCGCTATTGGCCAGTATGCAGTAACCAGTCTTAATTTACTTATTTCATTTGTTTTCGGAATGAGCATCGTGTGAGATGACCCATAAGACGGAAAAATAGCCTTTTCGTTGAAGGCTTCGTTAAGGATTAAATTTAGGCCACGGGCTATTTTATGTTTGAGTACTTTAGGGACCCCATTAATGTACAGCGTTCCGTACGCCAGGGCTGTCCCCTCAGCCCTCTTTTATTTTGAGTCTATATAGAACCCTTTTGTTTGAAAATACTCAAGAATAATAGCATTCAAGGATTAAATGTACAAGCAGCCGAAGTAAAGCTGTTAACGTATGCAGACGACATTGCTTTTTTTACCGATGACGAGAGGGCATATGCCAAGCTGTGAAGTGTTCGCGCGAATTCAGTCACGTCACCGGTAGTGGAGTTAACTGATCAAAATGCTGCCAAAAGGTGGCCATCTACGCCTCAACGGTTTGCCAGTGTGCCTTGGACGTCGACGACACCAGATAGGCACTTGGGAGTTCCACTTATGCATTACCGTGAAAGTGAACAGTATTTAAGAGGGCAGTAAGGAGATAACGGACAAAGCTGTAAAGTGGAGAGGGACCAACCTATCTATTTTTGCAAAGGCCACAGTTTTCAACTTGTTCTTTATCGGTAAGCGCTGGTATGTTATGCAGGTGTTGCACTGTTCACGGTTAAATATTCAGAAGAAGCACAAGAATTTCACCGCATTTGCCTGGACGCCTGAATGGGAGCGCTGCAGCCGGACTAACTTGTTCAGACGAGTAAGAGGTGGTGGGCTGGGATTGGGCCACCTGTTTTTGCGACAGCTGGTCAGTCGTTTTTCGTTTTTTAGAAACACGACCGACTCTTTCTTACGCACCGTATGCCGTCAGACTCAGGCGGCTGCTGCCGACGTACGTTGTTTCAACTGAAGATTTTTCCGCAGGGATTAAGGGCTT
The DNA here is from genome assembly GCF_055883805.1 of Amblyomma maculatum. Lineage (NCBI taxonomy): Eukaryota > Metazoa > Arthropoda > Arachnida > Ixodida > Ixodidae > Amblyomma > Amblyomma maculatum. The sequence goes on from NC_139345.1 coordinate 137,341,836, forward strand.
TTATAGAGAAGTCGTAGCAAGTGTTCGGTTCCTTTCAGCGCGGTTCTTAAGTGATTATTTGTCTACAGTAAAACGAAAGAAATATATCGTACATTGTGTGATATTATGTTCCCTGTGCCTTTGTACAGGGCCTTGTACGATGGTGGCCCAGGTGCAGATGTTTTAAAAAGGGTAAAAAGAATGCAGGTGACGCCAGGAGCAAAAACCTTCTCTTTTAAATTGCACACCAAAACCCTGCCGGTGAAAACATTTTTGGAGAAAAAGGGATTATTCATACCCTGGAGATCACACTGTTTAATATGCAAGAAACCAGAAACCATTGAACATGTTTTTTTACACTCTTGAGAAAGAGTATATTTTTGGGATGTATTGAAAGGTACTTATGCGTAGAAAGTGAGGATGGGATACCATTTGATTTAATTATGCTCATATGGGCCTGCCCTGTATATGGCGCTCAAGAATGGTGGGTTACCATTACGATAAAGATGCACGGCCTGTCATAATTTATTTTCAGGAAAGCATGGACAGGCTTTTGGCAATCCAGAAAGCTGCTGCAGAACCTCTGAGTAGCTCTCAAGGCTACAGCCTTTGTTGTGTATGCGCGAATGTTATTGTTTCATATGTAAATAGCGTATGTAAATAGCATTTGTATGATTTTTGTGGATTTTGTTCTCGTGAAATACAATGTGTCAAGACCAGGGCATAAAAAAAGAAGCCATGGAGTAGGTAAGTACCGTATTCCGTAAGGATCAATAGGTAAAGGTAAAATAGGTAAATAGGTGGGGGTTCCATATGATTCAATCATGCTAATGGGCCTCCACAGTATATGGCGTTTACGCATGGCAGGATATCACTGCGATCCTAATGCGCGACCTGCATTAATTTTTTTCCGCGAGGCTCTCCATTGCTTTATCGAGATTGTGAAGTTTGTCGATGATAATCCTGAGTTGTTGCCAAACGTAGAACCTTTGATAGATCTAAAGGAATTTTAGAACGACGAAGCTAGCCCCTGGCAGGCTTATTATATCAATGCCTTGTGTGTGTTCGTGTTGTCTTGCAAAAGTCGGGCCATAAAGAAAAAAAAAGCCCTGGAGTAGTGGTTCGAGCATCCGTCTCAAGAGCGTGAAGACCGAAGTTCGATTCAGATTTGTGAGTGGAAGTTTTTTTCATTTTTATTATTTTTCAAAATCTAGGCACGTTATTTTATTTTATTGCATGCTTTTTCCATTCTGGCGACGCATTGTTTTCTGGAAACTAGGGCCATCAACCATACAGAACATTCCGGTATCAGAGCTCCCTGCGTTTTTTGAGTGCGGACTTTCCAGGGCTGTACAGGAATTTCCTGAACAGCCCACAATCCTGTATCCCAGGTCCTGTACAATAAACCTGTGTACGATTTCCTGTACAGCATTTTTCACTAGGGTCCATATTTGAATTCCGTCAATGAAAGCGACATGCCCTTTCCTGCGTTCAGCACTACAGCCGTTCAAGGTCAGAAGGATAATTTCGAGAGCTACCAATCTATACAATAGTGGTTTAAGCATTCGTGACTAGAAAAAAGTAACTACAGAAAATAAGTTTGAGAGCACTCTTTCCTACATAGTGGTTCAAATAACAGTTTCTCATAGTCCTACTCGATTGCGAAATCGCAAGGGTGCCCTAATTACTGCGTCATAAAAATAAAAGATTCTGGTCTTCCAGTTCACTGGCTTCGTTCGCGCAAGCGGAGCTAACTGACCGTCCCGCCTTGCAAACAGGATCACGAGTGCTCTTTTCATTCCATCGAGAGACCTACGCTCTTTTCTTTTCAAGTTGACTTTGTTATTAGGAAATGAACAAAGCCAGAACAAAACAAAAGCGACGAAAATCTCCACGTGTGCCTTGCAGTTCTGAACCTGAATCTCTAATTCACTCTCCCCCAACTCGGTGCTCGCCTCGGCAAACACTCGACCGGACCGCGAACGCGCACTGCTCTTCTGGGGCAAAATAAATGAAGGGCTGGCCAGAGCTAAGTGAAACCGCGACTTATAAACAGACAAGATACAACTCGGCTCTGGCACACGCGGCCAACGGGGTCGCTATCTCTTTTACTCATTTACCTGCTTTTTACGAAGATCGCGATTTTACCCTCCTGTTTTCTCTTTCGATTGGTCGAAATAACTACTGCCATCCGGGCTGGCTTGTTCATCACATTGGAACTTTAGCCTTCCCCTCGAATCTGCTTAGGAAGCAGATCACACAAGGTAGGGAGAGGGTGGAGAACGACTTGAATCACTTCAAGCCGAGTCAGCGGCCTTCAACAAATTTTCCAGCCGCTTGTCATTGCGGGCTTCGCTTATAATCGTTTCCTCCCTTATTTCTTTCGAGTTTAGTCGCCGACATGCGCGCGCAATTAAATACAAAATGCACACCGCTCCATAAAACAAACTGAGAAGAAAGACTGTTACACTGCCGGAGCGCGGAGAAGAACGCAGTGTCCTGCAAAGACAAAAACAGCCGCTGCAGGGGCAAAAGTTGGCACACAGTCCGCCACAAAGACAAACAAACAGCCATGGCCGGGCACCGGAAAGACGCACATACACAGACAAAGAGCCAGAAGATCTGGACACTTGAAACAAGTATGGCTTCGTATACTGGCGTGGGAGCCGCGTAGCCTGCACCGTATCTGACAAAATTGCAACGGAAAGAATGCGATTAAAACACAAACGACAACGGTCAGAAACGCGAACACAGCGATGCCGCTCCACACACAGGGGCAGAGACAGGCGCAAGCGGGAACAAAGTACGCGAGACACGCCTCTCAGTGAATCGTGTTTGTGTTGGCAGGTCAAACAAACTTTTCGCCCTCTTTGGGCGTGCACACTCAAAGCTTGTTCGTTCGAGAGCACGGTTGGGTCTCTATGAAATATAGATGCGATTTCAAACCGTACGCCCCCCCCCCCCTCCCCCCCCCCCCCCCCCCCCTCTACCTCCGTGAGCTGCTGCTTGTTATTCGCTGTCGTTGTTCTCGGCGTCGTTCAGTTGTTTGTTGGGTTTTCTTTGGGTGTACCGTGGTATTCCTTGCTTCCTTTACGTTCATGCCGCATGCTGTGTTTAAGAGACAAATGGGAAAGGGCAAGACACAGAAAAAGGCAAAGAATACCGTTTGGATAAGGGTTTGCGGAGTGCGCTGCAGAGGATACTACCGATGATGCTGTGTATAGGCGGAGGATGCTAGGAAGTACAAAGAATATTGTAACAAAAAAATAGTGTGATTGAAAATGTTTCGTTTTAAAGCGTAAAAAAACTTCATATTGAAGTTTTTATGCTCTTACTTCGAAGTGTTGAGGCGCTGGGAGGAGGAACAAGGTAAAATTAGAGGGGGGGGGGGGGGGGGTAACAGCAGTATAGTGAACCAAGTGGTCGTTTGAATGTTGTTCCTGTTCACGTTATAGGAATACACAGGGAAACATATTCAATACATATTTTTGTCCAAAAATAACTCTCCCAGAAATAAAATGAGAAAAAGAGGACTGGGACAGAAGCGTTCAGGGATCACATGGGAAGAAACAAACCGGAGAGAACCGTTTTTTCTAGGATTTGCCGCCGTGGACAAGTGGGCCCTGTTGTTTTTGAGAACATCACACTTCAGAATATGAGAGCGAAAGCTGCAGCGCCCACATGCAGAGAATCGAGTGGTGTAGAATGCGTGAGGATATGCGAGGCTTATTCTAGGCCGTCATTTTGAAGTTTTTTACCATAGTTTATATTTAACCTCAATCTCAACACACTGCGATGCAATTTTATCTGAGATGGCGCCTTTGCTTACACTCTTTCCCGTCATTCAACGCTAGGACAAAGGCTTTAAAAATACTTTTCATCCATTTAACTCTAAACACAACCTTCCACAATATAGTAACTCAGCAAATCAACGTGCGTTCATTACTTTCCTTTTTCTGCTTTCTTTCTTACTTTACGCCTTTCATTTGCGGCTGATAGAACGATAAATCTAGTTTGTCAAACAGAGTTGTGCACGCAGAATGCGTATCTCTCCTTTCTGATATTCATTCTCCTCCTAAGCTGCAGCAGTTGCCTGCAGTCTCTAGATTAACATTGTGTCTGGTTCGAGAGAGCACTGGACAACAGTTATCCGTTCTCACGGTAAGACCCACTCGGTGCTAATAGTGTTTGATGACATGAGGCGCTTTTTGCAAATCCGAATACATAACTCCTGTTTTGGGTTGTTTTTAATTTTGTCGCTGAAAAGACTTCCCTAGCCTAATGCAGAACCTAGCGCAGAAATGTGGCAGAGTCAACCTCCGAGTTGCAGCCTTCTACAGGAATAAAATATCTTGAATGTTTTTTATAATATATCCCATTCTTTTGAAATGCTAACAGTTGGAATTTCAAAGAATGAGATAGTACTACTCCCCGTGTTTCGTGCGCTCCCGTTTTATGCATAGATGGTGAAAAGGCATCAGGTTAAGCGAGAAGCCGTGGCAGCGATCGCGTACCCCATTTATATCTGCTGTAACTTAAGAGTTCTAGCAAGAGGTGTGAATTCATAGGGAAATACAATAAAATTCTGAGTGGTCTGCATGCTTTAAATTGCGGGTCTGACGATGTGGCTTCATGACAATATGAAATGCTTCATACAAAGAAGCACATAACAGTTTAAGGCAACGCCTGAGAAAGTAAAAATGGCTAGACAAAGTATTTTACTTGATTCTGCGGCATACAGAAGTACATGTACAGCCTTCGACAAAAGCTTAGAGCCCAGAGGGGTTGCTTTTAGGCAGTACATTATGACTTCTTTAACAATCGTTGAAGTGCTCGCCATTGGAGAGGGTAGGACGAAAAATATTCTTTCCTTTAACAAGTTTGAAAACCCGGGAATGCATTAGAGCTACATACTATGGCTCAGAAGTATCTTACCTGGGCTCTAAATTTTTTCACAAACAGGTGTACCTTGCAGCTAGGAAAAAAACTGTTCGTGCTTCATTACAATTTGCGCCCAATTACATAATAATTTTGTCAAACAAATGTTCGTATTTACGATTTGTACACAAAGTGCGTACAGTCAATGCCTCTGCCAAAAAACGTTGGATTATAAGCAATTTTGCCGAAATCAGTGCCGCTAGATAGCATGCGATGCGAACAGTGTGAGGCGGAAGAACGCTTATTGCTCATGGAAAACCAATTGGGTTAGAAAAAGAGAGTAAGTGATTTCACAGCATTCATGATCACCACGAGCAGCTGCATCATATTACTCGCGATTTACGACCCGCAGCGTACATTAGACCGACTGCAAGTAGATCGCTTGCAGCATCAGATCAGGATGGAGTGGTTTACGTACGGGATTTTTAGTGATATCCAAATAAGCGACAGACACCGAATAAGGATCAGCAAAGGCCTCTATGCTCACGCGGAGTTGCGAAGGCAAACGAAGGTTGTATGACGCAAAGGTTTATTTTTATTTCCACTCAGAATTTAGTATCAATATACGTGGTGTGCACCTTCCATTCTTATCAAAATCGTATAAAACCCATAGAGACTTTCGAAAGTCGCTGCACAGCTTCGTCGCGCGTAAGGGTTCAGGCAACCTACGCCGGAGAAAAGCACCACGCACCGTCCATACACACTCTCTTCAAATACAGCTTTCCACTCCATAATCTTCGAGCGAGGAGAGAATACCTTCCCGTCAAAAGCTTCAGCATCGACTAGCAGCTAAGAACAGTACATCTTTCAATTCTCTGCGCAAGAACTACACACTCGTCGAAGAACCTTTGCGAGGCTTACAACACCTGCAAAGCACAAATATCGGCCGCAAGAGCTGGCGACTGCTGTTTCTCGTTACCGGGGCGTACGCGGATATTAGACGACAATATTGGAGCGGGAAGCTACTAGAAAAACAGCAGCACGACGGCGAAACGATTGCACCAACAGCTTCAACAGTTGGGAGGCTTTCTAAGATATTGCTCCCTGCAATGCACTGCGTCAAATTTTAGGTTCTGCGCAGATCGGCTAGGAGTGCGCAGCCACGTGGACTTCTCTTTTTTACTTGCAGGATCGGCGCCTGCTTTGTGTTAGGAGCAAGACGTCTTTGGCTGGGAGCGCACCTTTTAGGCCGATTATTCTTTCGGATCATTTGCGCTCTTTGGAGAGATAACGAAATTAGGGAGGCGTAACTCATCATCTGCTTCCTGCCTGGTGTTTGTCTCGGAGGCCGCATTACGCGTTAGAAAGTAAACGAAAGGAGAGCTAGTGAGGAAAAAACAAACGTTCTTTATATTTTGCGTTTCGTTAGAATCTTGTAGCTATGAAGTGTACGATGCCTTTTGTAGAGCTGACTAGCATTTCTTCTGTCAGTTACGAGCATCGCTGGCTTTACTCCCTAATAAACCAAACCTTGGCGGTAAATGTTCTGTTTGATAGCAGAAAATTGATTTCAAGTGTGAAGGCGCTAAGGGACTGTTTGCGCACCTAAAGCCGAAACGGCATACTCTTACAAAACTGCGTTACATCGTTAAGAGTCCTAGTCAGAACTTGCGACATGTACCGGACGAGAAGACACAATATATTTGTGCTTCTAAAGAATTTCAATTCTAAACCGTGTTGTATATTCGAATTCGTTGTGAACTGATTTAAATGAAGTGTCAATATACTCAGAAATGTTAAGTTTAGATGTTGAGATGAGTCAGAGCAACACGCGACGGAGCATCGTTGCGCAAGCCAGCTTGGCGTTTTGCCGGTAGTGTAACGTAGTAAAGAAACAATAGCATTATCTCATTTGATGGAAACGATTATTAGACAAACTTACGCATTGTTTGTGGACAGAAGCATTGCAAAGTCTGAGAACTGAATTTAAAGATTACATAACATGGTCACTTATTGTCTCTAGCATGTTGCAAATTTCCCCTCTGAGCCCAAAGGAAACCTGAACCATAAAATAAAAAGATAATGGTTTGGCCATGATTCAGTTCATGTTTGCGCCCACTAAATTAAGCAATTTCTCCGAATTACAGCCGATGTAGGACCTTCCCACATTTAGAGAGAGAAGCATGTGTTCTCATTGGCAAATCCAACACTCACTATTGCTAATGAAGGAAGTTCTTGTTAACGTAGTGGTGCAAGTAGGTTTTCAAAGGGAACCTTGCCACTCAAAGTGACAAAGCATAAAAATTTGTTCGTGTCGTAAAATGATAAAATGATTCGTGATGAAAAAAGATAACCTGAGTGGGTAGATTCGATGCAACACGTTCCGGGCTAAGCTTAAAGCTGAACGCTGAAGTATGCATAAAGAACCCCTTCAGCCCCGTTCAGATGAAGACACAGTATTGTGCTCAAGGCAGTCCTTAATCATTCAATATCAAGTGCTCGTCTCGCGACGAAAGCGACCCTTTATCTTTTTTTTTGGTTGCGAGTAAATGAATTGTAAGCCCTTTTTTTGATGAAATATTTTGTTTCGGCCAGTGAGTAACCGCTTTCAGTGGCAAGGAACGAGAAGCAGCAAACTAAGCGCATTTTCATCACGTGACTCCTAAAGAAGATCTAAGCTCCTGCATCAAATTCACCGGGGAGAAATTTCACCCCCTAATGATATCCTTTCTTAAAATATCTTCGGAAGCTTATCAGAGATATCACAGCAGAGGTGATGGATTAGATTAGAGCATCACCGAGTAGAACAGTGTGTACACACGAGTACGCTGAGTGCTCGAGGTAAGCTGCTGTGGTTTAAGGCTTATAATAGCACTTGAGAACGTGTTCGTATTTCTCAAATTGCGCAAGGTCTCAGGTTTTCTACAGCTCTTCTAAGTGAAGCATGACGAATGCTAATGAACACAATTTGTATTTGCAGATGAAATGTCCGGGCGTGGTGCTGATAAGGAACGATAATGCGGGACGGTAGAAGGCATTACTTAACATGAACCTTTGCGCGAATGTGTAATGTAAACGTGCCGATATCGGCCGTAGTAGATGACATGAGACATCGGTACTACGCACTCAAGATTGACCGCGTTGTTTAGTATGCAGTGAACTGTGTGAAGCGCATTAACAAGATTTCACTTCCTATTTGCAATAGCAGTAGAAGAAATCAAGAGAGTGCTTCTCAATTGGTGTGTCTCAGTATATCGCGAAATTGATAACACAGCTGTCGCTGAATCAAATTACTTAGCGGTAACAGTCGTCTATCGAAAAGCATGCATCTTAAGCAAAATAGAATCCACACTTTGCTGAGCAAAAGAACACCATCGCATGCACAGAGAAAACTTTAAAAATCGAAAATTCACAACTGTTCGGAAGTGATATAGATTCAGACATTGCTTAGAGCTACAAAAATAATTTCCCCGATGAATGGTAAAAAACAGCGAATTGCCGAAAGAAACTGCTGCAGTTATGTTATCAGAGAAAGAAAAGGATGGGCCCACACGCAGCCTATATGCTGTAGCCGGACGCGCGAAAGAGTTTTTCTTTCCATTTGTTGTTGACCCAAGAAGCTTCAGGAAGCAATGCTCAAGGTTAAATATAGGTAAAATATGATGTTTATTTCTGCTACGATCACATACACTCAAAGCAAATGTCACTAGCCCCGGAAGGTCAAATGGCAGGTTGAGTAACTTATATGTATATATATTTATACTCATTAAAAATACGCGAATATTAGATTCGATTAGATTCGAAGGTTTATGAGCACTATACTGAGGAAGTGACATTAACAAAATACCACCATCAGCACTGAGCTAGATGCCGTGCTGTATATCTTTCAGGTATGTTCGTCAAGTTGTACTAAGAACAATGTGTCATCCAGGAGGCCTCGGGCACGCTAACAGAAGCGTCAAGTGCGCATTAATGCCGTCGAGGTCACTGGTGATTGCGTCCACGCAGCCACGTTTTCAAACGTCCAGAGGCGGTCAATGTCGGCGCTGTTTGGTGGGGGCGAAAGGTGAACCGGTGCCGGCCAAGGAAAAGGCGACTGGACGCGCGCCCGCCACACATCCTGCCCTGGGAGGCTCATCCAGTCCTCGCCGTTCTCCACGGTTTCCCAGACGGAACCATGGGAAGGCCAAAATGATAGCGAGAAGGCAGGGACCCGGTTTGCTTCACCGTTTTGGCTGGAAAGAAGCGTGGGAAAAAAAGAGACGGGAAAAATCCCATTATATCTGCGACGTTAGAAATGTTTTAAATGACGAAAGTTACACATGCCTAACACTAATATTCGCCTTATTTATAGAATACCCCCCCCCCCCCCCCCCTTAATCTTTCGCAAATATTTGACGTTTTATGCACAAGATGCAAGATCAAACCAGGCCTAGATAAGTGGATGAAGCTATATACCCTGCCTGGAATAGATTGTCGACGCCACAGACATGAGAAGCAATTGCCGGCCCTGAAAAACTGTATGCGGGGTAAGCAGGCATAGAAAGCATGCAAGTAGTCTTGACAAAGATGCCACAGTTAGGTAATAATACCACGTGGTACTATTTACGACGCCGTGTTAATTAGCCTCGGCACATTTTTTTTCACGATGTGGTGTCAGGCCAAGTGCGAAACGGCACTTCGGTCTTATAATATAGAAGCAGTTCGTGCGGTAATGCAGGACTTGGGCTGGAACTAGGATTTGATATAATTGTATGCTTTCGTGGAACAATGCTATCTAGTGCACGTCTCCCTAGCTCATGTACAAATCAGGGGTGGTAGAAGACGTGATACAAAAATAGATGACGCTGCCTCTGTCAAGTAATAAAAATTTCCATCCGAGTGTGCAAGTCACAAGTGCTTGTAATCACCACACTAAAGCGTCGCGTCTATTACAAACTTAAAAGATAGCTTAACCAACCTCTTTTGTGGTATATGAGGTACGGGCCAGCAATATTTTCGCTATCTTTTTTTTTTATGCACAGAAACGCCGCATATTGTCTTATCACAGGGGTACAGCAGCCGTTAGTGCGCTAATTTGTGACGGACAAAGTCACAAGATAACCGTTACGAACAGACACCTGTAACCACGTAGTGGGAACAAATCAGAAAGCTGAATATGAAGCTGCATCGATTCTACGTGGCAAATCAGTTCCACGACCTATGTTAAGAGAACCTAGCATATAACGAAGAGCGGACAAAGCAACTAAACATAAAACAATTTCAGCCGTTCGCTGAACAGATTGTAACGTCGGATTAACACTCGTCATGGCGACTTCCCGGGCGCACTTGCCATAAGGAAAATAAACGTACGGTAACACCCGCTACAACACAAAAGAACATTTCGCTGTCATGAAGCAGCTGCTCACGTTACCTCTGAATACCGGCTCGAAGGATTCCGGCGCTACGAGTTGAGTTGCGGCCTAGTAGAGTTGTTGCAGAAGAGGCGTCCAAGCTCTCGGGAATGGTCCGCATTTGCGCGATCAGGTAGAGACTGGCGATGGTGGCGATCGTTGCAACGACACAAGCCGTGACTTGGAGCATCCAGTCGTCAATGAGGTTCATAACGAACGCGCAAACGAGCGCCCCGAAAGTGAACACGAACAAGGACAAAAAGACGTAGCTACCCCTGCCGACGGCCGTGCAGCGCGGATAGTGACTTGGAGGTTCGGAACGCTGCAGCTCCAAGTTGAGCGCGCAGGGTTTCCGCTTTACTCCTTGTACTGAAGGAAGATAAAAAGATAACGTCCGTTAGAAATTAAAGGTCGCTTTCACAAATACCGACAACGAAGTGGTAGTAAACCGGGCACCGTGTCATTTACAGGTACATGATCCGCTTCCCCTGATAAAGGCACGTAATTCTTTGTCTAATCATTTCTAATGATTATTGCTTAGCGTTTTATATGCTTTAAATGGTCATACACCATGAACATAGCGTTTTATATGAACATGCATGCTGAGCGTTTCTGTAACTACGTTTTAGAGCATATGAAAATGTTCGAAGGAGCCAAAATATGAATTTGTGGCTTTTAAAAGGAACAGCCTCCTTTTGGAATTCGCTTTACGGCATAAAGGTTACACTACTGACCTGTTCTTCCTTTTCCCATGGTGTGGCAGACGGCAGTTGATGAATTCACGCTATAGACTGCACTAGCTTGCTGGTACCAAGCTTGCTTGAGTCAGTGCTATCAGGGGAAATGCGACGTAGAAATTAAGCAGCAGGCAAGTTGCGTGGTGCTGTGCGCGCAACGACCGCAGATACTTTAGTGAAAGCTGGTAGCTTCACCTGCTACTCTGCTTGAAATGCGCGCTTATATCGAGCCTTAGCTGGTAACGTATTCGAGCGTACACTATCACTGGAGTCGAGATTGGGTGACAGAATATATGCTCGATAGTATTTTGTTAATTTCAAGATTCAAGAAAGTATCTAAAAGGAACGCATGACTTAAAAGCGACGATAAGCTACTGACACAGCACAAGCATTATATGAAGCCCAGTCTAATGAAGTTGCATTAAGGTGACAGGCTGGCCTTGGTGTAGCAAGTATGACGCGGGCTTCAACAGTCCGTGATGCTTTGAATTCTATCTCCACGCTATTATCTTACGGAAGATAATCCGAGGTGGCATCTTCCAAAGATTTGGTAGGCTGAAATATACGCACGCGTAAGCCTAATCTTCAGGCTTCGTTTGGTTTGTGGGGTTTAACGTCCCAAAGCGACTTAGGCTATGAGAGACGCGGTAATGGTGGACTTCGCAAATTTCGACCACCTGGGGTTCTTTAACTTGCACTGACATCGCACAGCACACGAGCGCCTTGCTTTTCGTCTCCATCGAAACGCGGCCGCCGAGCCCGGGATTCGAGCCCGCGTCCTTGGGAACAGTAGTCGATCGCCGTAACCACTGCGCCACCCCGGCGGGGCTCATCTGTAGGAGTAAAACGAGAGGCTCTTGCCGGATCCCGCTGTCGTCGCGAAATTACTCGACCTGTTTTAAATCAGCCTGGACCAAACGTTTACATATAGGCTTCTAGTTTTCACAGCATTTTCTGTCTACTCTTGGCATTGATTTATCCGAAGAGCAGCGTGATAGATGGCCACACAGAACCGCCGTCACGTTCATCAAATGTGTGTAGCGCGCGAGAGAAGTGCTAAAGATCGAACTCTATTAGGCTACTGATGCATATGTGGGAATCCCGGAACTATAACGGGAAATGTTATAGAAGGATGCCGGTGTGAAGCAGACTGGTTATGTAAGCCTGGAAAGCTGTCACTTTTGCCATTTGTCGTACTTCTATAAAATAAAAAAAATCATTTGCTTGGTAACGTGCCTATACCACGGAGGGAAGGTGCTCTACTCCATTCGCACTCCCGCCCAATAAGCTAAATATTCTGCTCCGGTGCATTTCATTCCTTTAACCGAATGAACCTTCATAAGAATGTAGTTATTCCGACCATTTTGACATCTTCCTATATTGTATTGTTTCATCGCAATTTTTTGCTTACGGTGAGTGAGGCCGTGGCCTAATATTCTACGACTCGAGGTCCTTTCATAGTCACGGCAATAGAAAGGAAATACAGCGTATTTAGCCCGAACCACCTCAGAAGATATTGAAAAATGCGGTTAAATGAAGAATCATTTCTACTTGCTCGAAAACGTAAAGTCTTCGATAAAACCTACATTAAGAATTCACCAAACCTTGCTAACCAAATCACATTTTTTAAATGACCAAGTACAGAAAATCTTCCTTCAAAGAAGCTTACGGAAAATTAACCAAAACAGTTGTCGTTAAGAAATTGGTTAACTTTATTTCCGCCAATGTGGTAAGCGTGCTGAAGTCATAATTTTGCGGGACATACTCGCACATGCGCACCTTAGGGGTTTACTTTCGCACCCATTGCAAAATGTTACTTTTCTCTCCATGCCTCCTTTATATCCCTTTTCTTCCATTTCTCTCCAACCTTCTTGTCTTCTTCCTTTAGTTTACCTCTTTTTGTACTCTTTATTAGCTTCATTCTTCCTTTGTTTGAATCTTCTGTTTGTTCATTTCGATCCTCCCCCCTCCTTCCCTCTCTCCCTCCCTTGGATCTTCAATTTTAATATCAAAACGAATTCAGTAGTAAAGATCTGCTCGATTAAAGGTTGGGCTTCACCTGTCAAGCGTAGATTAGGACAATCTTTCCGTTGCATTGTCGAGAATGCAAATCCAAACAAAAGGATGACAAAAAGCAACGGTGAAGAATTACGATGGTTCTCTAATTTTGTGAGAATTTCCTCTCTTGTTCCTTCTCCTTTTTTGAGTAGAATAAATTTTCGCATAAATATAGCGAAAGAGAAGGCATACGCGCTTTTCCTCCATAAACATGGGGCCAACAACGTCAAACTGGGTGTAGCGGAAGGAGCACTCAAGAGCCACTCTAGGCGGGCATCATCTCACCAGTCTCCGTCTTAGCTCTATCCTCTCCCGAGAGTCGAGAATCATCGGGTGGACGCGCGGCACCTCTATTCGCGTGTGGCATAAATATAACACTGAACAAGCTTGGAGGGAGGACTGAACGCAGAGGCGATTAGCCGGCCACCCACACCATGCAAGCTTTAACACATGAGAAGAACAAGAAACAAGAGAAAAAGAAGAGGAATTGAAGGCGACCAGGAAGAAGAAGAAGCCGTAGAAGAGCAGGCGCAATCCTGGCTGCGGCGTCCAACGTCTCAAGGCGAGACCTTGCCGTAGCCGCGGCCACGTCGGAAGCGGCCGTAGTTAATGGTTTCCGAAAACCCTTTCGACGGGAGCTGCCAGGCTTGCAGTATTCCGGCTCCTCCCAAGACGCCTCCGAGTGCGCGCTGACTTATTAGGGGATCCCTTTTCCCTGCTCCCTTCCTCTTCTCCTTGCGATCTCCTTTCTGCACTTCAAGGCACAGCACCGTGACAGAGGCTGCACTTCGTCTTTATTTTCTTTGTCGTTTGTTGTAGAATTTTCTTGATGCGCAGAGCACTGGAAATCGCTTTCGTGGAGCCCGCCGCGTAGTACCTTAGGCAAAGACTCGGTAGGGTGTGGCAAGTGCGTCAGATGGAAAGGAAAGATAATTGTTGCACTTTACTGGCAGCATAGGTACTGCTAAGCAAAAAAAAAAAAATATCAGACAGGTGTCACGAGGATCTAATGGAGAAGATTGGAGGCGCAGTCTGATCTTTCAGAATGCACTCCTTGAGGAGCGTGAGAGATGGCGACCGTTGATTTGCAATTTTGAGCCAATTGAAGCCGTTCTCGGGGCATCTATCATGATAAGCACGGCATTATACTTATTTTATTTTTTTTTTTTTGATGAGCATGGCGGGAGAAGTAATGTGCACCTTTTTCTAGATACGCGCGATATCTGCTTGGGCAGGATACTACCGGTGAGTAAGATATTGGTTAAAAGAAAAGCTTAACAGGATTGTTTGGTCTGGTTTGGTTTGTGGGGTTTAACGTCCCAAAGCGACTCAGGCTCTGAAAGACGCCGTAGTAGAGGACTCCGGAAATTTCGACGTAACACGCTTGTGAACATGCCTAAAGGCACCTAATTATTTTTGGAGAGATATTTGGAGCTAAGAGACGGACAAAAGGTCGCTTTGTTTTCTTAATCATCGTCTGACAGCCATCGTATTTATGTTTATATGACTGTTACGGTATCCTCCTATATATATATATTTGTTTTACTATAAGCTGACTCGAATAACTGTCAATGCTTTTCATGCCTAGATGCGTCGTCACAGCCGTTTTCAACTAGTCCGTAGCGGGACCAATGGTTAAGGAATGTTCGTAGTTCAGCATACGATGCAAAATCTATTACATCGCAAAGCATTATTTCGTGTTGAGTTTCACGACACACACTATATAGGTTGTTGCGTTTCTGATTAGCGTAAATTTGAATGATGTCAAATTGACAACCTGACCCTTCACACTTTCTGCGCAGTTTTATATTTTTGTTATACGCCTTCTGGCAGGAAAATAGGCTGAAATCGTCTGTTAGAGCCCATCGAATCAAGCGGTTTTGTTGTTTTTGAAACATAAATCTGTTGACTGTGTGTAGACGCCTACCAAAGGAGCACGTTGTTTGTTTGCATATACAGCCTGTTGCTTGTGATAAAATACATGTGGTCAGATATATATTAAGGCAAAAGTGATGTTGCGCTTCTGTATGCAAATTGCTGACTATTCAAACGTGATAAGGTGGCAGTCCGTCTTGATACCATATCTTGTTTCGTAAACCGAAATTCTAACCTGAATATGAAATTAGGAATGTAAGAAATTCAGTGCACTCAGTTTGTTCATTTCCCTCAAAAATAAAATGCTATATTGCCGTGTTTGGACCGAAACGAAGAGTGACATAACATGCGGGCAAGGTATTGTTGTACCAGTCTGTTCTTGTTTGTTGCTTAAATTCGCATCCTACCACAGCTGCAGGACACTGCTGCAGGAGGGCAGTAGATTCTTTTTCCTTTGTTCCTTTGTATCGTGCTACTATGTCAAAGATAGTAACGTAAAAATGCCCTTAAAAATTTGTAAGATTATGGGCAAATTTGTGGCGTTTAGAGGTAAGAATGAGGATTGCTGAACGCACACCCTGAAGTAGCTAAATTATGGTGACGGATGCTAACCGCCCGTATTATAAAAGCTGTTCTCAGTGATAGCGACAGTTAGAGAGGGCTGCGCTCGCGGTGTAATAAAACCAGAAAGAGATAAGGGTCCATACAGGCAGAGGTAAGCAGGACAGATGAATACAAGCGAAAGTTTCAACCAGATCTGATTTCCCCTCTTAATCTAGAGAGGTCCCAAAAGAGCATGAGAGGGAGGGAGGGGGGAATTTTCATGATTACACATGGTGATGACGCGAGTTGGAGCGTTGCAGCACTGTGAAGGACTTGAGCAATCAAATGTTCTCAGTACGCTGGAAATTCAAGAATACGAGTAGACGTACTGGTGCGCACATAAGTAAACGATCAGGTTATTTCTTTGTAAAATGTTTTCACGCTTTGCATAATTAAAACTACCAGTTAGGGCATATGCGAACCGGTAGTAGACGCGAATGTCATTTCACTTGGAGGAATACTGTTTTGTTATCTCCGGGGCAGAAGATGTGATTAATATTTGGACTTAAAGGAGTGCTACGTTTACGTATGCTCGCGCCTTTTCTCCAAGATAATTTGTTGCAGGACTCTGCTCCCTTCTGAAAATGAATGCTTGCTTTTCGGTCATCATCATCATCAGCCTGATTATACCCACTGCAGGGCGAAGGCCACTCCCATATTTCTCCACTTAACCCGGCTCTGTGCTAGCTGCATCCACGTGACCCCTGCGAACTTCCTAACCTCATCCGCCAACCTAACTTTCTGCCAACCCCTGCTACGCTTTCCTTCCCTTGGAATCCAGTTTGTTACCCTCAGCGACCATCGGTTATCCTCTCTTCGCACTACATGTCCTGCCCATGTCCATTTCTTCTTCTTAATTTCTTTTCGCTAGTCTGTATTAAAGAATGAGCGTATCAATAAACGCCTCATTTTCGTAGTGTTTTCATTAGGGATCGAAGTTCAAATTATAAAAGCTTATTTTGCAGCTTCGATACGATATGGGGAAGTTTGTTTGAATTTAAAGGAGCGAACAGCTACGGTTGATGCTTTGCGTCAATGAAATAACATTTCCACTACCTTTTAAGCAAGGAAAATAAATTCAAGCAACTGATCATGATTTGTCACATGAATACGTGCCTTAATTCATATGCATTTTCGGTGTGGCAGCAGTATTTAGTCTCCAGATTCGTGCGCCTAAAGCGTATAAAACTCTTCAATACTAAAACAGTTTCTTAAGGTCTTTGTGGTCCACCAAATTCAGAGCTCAGATGGCACTGCTTCATACCTCAGTGAGGTTTACTGAAATTCAAGACTCCTGCTTTAAGAGCTCCGTAGGTGATCTCCGCGCATTTTGTAACGTTGTTGAAGCGTGCGCAGTTTTTTAGGTTTCGGAAAGTTAGACGCCAGGTTCTGATTCAGGTTCGACCAGTCGAAGGGATATATTTTCTACCGATCACTCTCCTAGTGTTAATTTTCTTCTTGAGATATTCTTTGGTTATTAACTGTGTAGCCATAGAGCAAACGATTCAAAGAAAGTTCGCTATCCAATCTTATGTCGGGCTAACTAAAATGCTGCACATATGCTGTTGCTTTCTCTGTAGGTAAACTGACTTAAGGAATCTTCATTTTTTGATAGCACGTGTCTATGAAACGCTCATAAGGACTAACAAATATTTCTTTCACAAGACTCGCAGATTTGCGCCACGGAGACGAGACAAAACTACCAGTAGTTCTTGAGTACATACAGATTTGAATGAACTAAAAAAATACTAGGAATGCGCCTGATGCTCGTGTTGATTCCCCAAAAACACTCCTGCAACAAATGCGCCTAGAGTTTAAACAAAAACTAAAAAAAAAGTAAAAATAGGGAGATAGGAGAATAACATATGAGGACACTTAAACTCTGCCTTTAAGAACATGACGCGGTAGCGTTGGCTACCGCCCGACATAAGAGCATAATGCCCCCTTTAGCCTAGCCGCATGAAGGAGCCTGCGTTGCCTAGGACGAGCGTGCTGGACTCGGCATTCAAAAGAACTGAAAGATTGATTCTTATTCCCCCCAACAACCTCAAATTGGTCACCTGAGTTTCCAGCTTCCCCTACTTTCTGATGTCATGTGGTTTTCTTAAGTCCCACATACCGCCTTGCTAGCTGCCAGTTACATACCTGCCAGCGACATGCCCGTGAGTGTCCGCTCTTACGCCGCCAGCGACGCCTACGCCGATGCCGGTCTTTTTGCGCAATGTGCTTTAAGGCTGTTCGTTGCAATATTTTAGGGAACAATCTATTAATCAGCCGCGGTGCTAGTAATTTAGTAATTGTAAATCATTTTCTCAGTCTACAGCTATTGAACTGAAGCTTCCTAATAGTCTCGCAAATAACCAAGATACGTGGCTAGTTTCAATGGGGAGGTCGAAGGCATGTACAAGACGATGCCGTATTAGTTTTTAAACGTTCGAATAAAACTTCCCCTTAAATATTGCTGATATTAGAATTATTAGAAAAAAGAAATACTGGATGGCAAAGTACCTAAAAGTGCATTAACCGCGAAAACAGCTTTACTATGAGCTGCACAGTTAGAGCGCTATTTAATTCCGTACGAGGCGTGCTTCTTGATGGTCACATTCCGCAGTTCATTGTTATCTGGCGTCCATCGTATGCTGATGCTGCATCCGAACCACACTCAGTCAGCAGTTGTGTACGCCGCAGGTGGTGCAGGGGGTTGTTGGGCTGTTGCAAACCATTCGTTTATTATCAAGCTCATAAACTCGACCTTGAAATGACTTTCTTAGCAATTCGTCGGACGTGGCACAGAACAAGTCGCCATGCTGCACTGATGATGATGATGGTGATAGTGATTCAAGCTGCTGACCTCATGCAGCCATTTTAGCAAGGGCAGCAAAATTGCCCCCCCTCCCAAACAAACAAAAAAAAGAAACGGTTAGAAGATGTGGGTGAACTTTTCGCCATGATTTTTTTTTTAACAGCTCGACCTATATTTCGGTTCCTACAGTATTCTTAGCCGGAAGCACAATACTTTATAATTCTCGTTGAGTTTAGTACTTAGTCATGATGATGAGCGAGGAATATAAGAAAATGTCCTTTGATCATAATGACACAAGCAAGTGATAGGCGCACACAGAAGATAACGACTTGCAACGTTTTAGTCTCACTAGGACATTACTCGGCAGCCCCTCCGGTTCGGTTCCTAACTTGTATTTCATGCATGTGGAGCCCATAGTCTGTGTAGCGTGACAAAACACTATTTTGGAAACCCTGCACCCTATTTGCTGTTGCCCGATGCAGATGTAATAGCCCCGCCAAATTGGGTGTGGTGTACTCAGGCTCTGAGTTATGAATCACTATTTCCTCTAGAACAAGCGCTAGAACGCACCAGGGGCGAGACTCCGAAATGATTCGCACTTCGTAAGAAAAACAGCGGGGAGAGAAACTTGCGCCATTTGTGTTTCTCAGTGTGTTTAATTTGGTAATGATTGAAAGGTGCGCATGTCTGCTAATGACAGAGCGCCGTAGCATATCGTTGCGATACGGTAAAAGTGTCCCATAAGAAAGAAAAGGGGAATTATGCACTTTACAAAACTCACGCTTTATATCACATTGCTGAAAGCTTATTTTCTCCCCATTTGTTAAAAGGAGATCTACATTTAGCTGCACCGGACCATTAGGAAAAGTTCAGCGATTGCTGGTAAATAACGGTCATTGTTAACGTCAAGTACCGCTTTGTTGACATCAATATTTTGCTACGTATACCAACGGGTTTCGGACTGGCATGTGTTAGGAAGCAGTGTATATTTTCACTGTGCTTTAGGAACGTATTGATGCAATATGAAATATATGAATGCGATGTGAAATATACTAAAACCTAATTTAAATGCTGTCATCTTAAAACCGCTAAGAGCGAGTTTAAAGAATCAAGAACCTCAGCGGAATTAGTCGACACACTAGACTACGAAATAAAGGGATGCAGATCTGGTAAAGGTGCAAGTAAAATAGTCCATGAAATATTTTTTGCATTCAGAATCTTTGATATTTTACTTGAACATAAGGGAAGATGACAAACACGGAACCCAGTCTCGGAGAGTGATACTGATTGCTATGTCTGTATACGTGCATTTATATTTAAGATAACATAATATGCCGCTTAAGCCACTGTTATATCCAGGTGTAGCAGATTAAGTGCTCAATATACAATTTTTTGTTATTTTAGTTCCTCGCGAAAAAGGGCCTAGGTATCAGTAGCAGTTCGGACTTGGAAAAGCACTATGTGAAAATTGCATTTTTTGTTATTCTGCTACAGTGGTCTCTTGCTAACTCACAATAATTGTTTTTCTTTTGCAAGGCGCGTTTTCACTATCTTCATTCTCAACGTACGCAATGATGACTGATATTTTCAAGCCCATTAAAAGTTACTCGTTTAGAGGACATTGAGATCGATATTTGAAAGATGTCTGCATGTGCCAAAGCATATTCTAGTTGAATAAGTTCCTAGCACTATACCGTGTGAAGAAAACCGAGACATCCGTTTATATCACAGGCATAAAGGGAATGCACCGCCCCCATAAATATTGAGAACCGAACCCACCTGATAGGCATTATGAGTGGATTGCAAAGGTCCCTCGAATTGACGCCAAACTGTTTCCTAAGGCCTAAAAAGCACTTGTGCAAATGCTAGGGAACAGGTCACGGCATCCGGTGACAAGCCTTTGCAAGAGGGCTCTTGACAAAATGAGTGTCAAAAGCTGCTTGGAGTCAAGCGACTCTGCATTATTGATAAATACTAAAAAATATGCCCTGACAGTATTAGATCTAACAGGTGTTCTGACTGCTGTGGTGTCACCATCACTTGTTCTATCGGCCAGATAGAAATTAACTTACGACCTAATAGCTTTAAAATTTCTAATTGACAAATCATGGTATCGGCAAAGTATACGTGAATAAGCACAGGTGGGTGATGATGTTTAACAACTTGACTGTGGTGAACAAATAAGTGGTTGAAATGTCGGGTTACCATGGACCTAAGCATTTTCAGGGTTTGTAACATTGATCTCTGTACGGCGTCACCATACCGATGGTCGGCTAGTAGGGATATTCTTTATTGCCACTAAGAACATTGTCAATTAAAACTTAGTTTCCTATGATGCGTGCAGTTTTAGCAAACGAATTCGCAAACTTTCTTGTAAGCAAACTGGATTCGCTGTAAAAGACTTGTCCTTCTAGACATCCAATACATTTTACCAGCTTGAAGGCACTAGCGGCCACTGCGCTCCTTGCGTTCGAGTTGAGGAAGTTCGCACACAATGCACGGTGCCGAATCGCTGTGCAGAATTCGTAATAACGCAACACGAAATATAAGTAGTTTCCTTAAATAGGTATTTATTGTAGGAATTTACGATAATTGATTTCCAGGCGTAGTAACTTTCTTCCGATTACACATTTAAGCTCTTGAATATCGAACTGTTCCTGCTCTTGACGGGGGAAACGAGAGAATGAAGATGGCTACAAAGTGTAAAAGAGCATTGAAAAAGGTTTGAGGGGGAGCCTTTCGGCAAACTGTGAGCAAATGTTTCGACAAGTGAACTTGTCTTCGTCTGGGCAAGGACAGTACACTTGGTCCACCCCGCCGGGGTGGCGCAGTGGTTACGGCACTCGACTACAGTTCGCAATGACGCGGGATTGAATCCCGGCCTCGGCGGCAGCTTTTCAATGGAGGCGAAAAGCAAGGCTCCCGTGTGCTGTGCGATGTCAGTGCACGTTAATGAACCCCAGGTGGTCGAAATTTTCGGAGTCCTCCACTACGGCGTCTCTCATAGCTTGAGTTGCTTTGGGACGTTAAACCCCACAAACCAAACCGAAACCAACTGCACTTGGTTCACTTCCCAGACGAAGACGAGTTCACTTGTCGAAACATTGGCTTGACTTGCGGAGTGAGGCTGCCCCCTAAACCTTTGTTGAGTGCGCTTTTAGCCTGCGTATGCAATTATTATACCATCTAGCCCAAATAAGACTCTTCTGGGTAATCTTTCGCATGTCTCTCGGCAAGCTGGGATCGCATATCGCCAGCAGATGCTTTGATATCGAGTATGGCCTTGTAATTCGGTTGTGCACAGTTAAATTCGTACTTTTGAAAACATTTCATAATATCAGTGATAACAAAAATAACATTTTTCATCTTGCTTACAACTATAAACACTGGTATTCACCGCGTGACGCTGCGGGTACTTCTGTAACTCAGAGAAAATGGTCAGTCTCTTCAGGGCCACATTCTACGGCGATATTGTGGCAACATATCCGGAGGCGACCCAGACAGAACACTACGTCACATAAGTCCGAGTTCACCAAGAAAGGAATAATAAAGAGGCCATAGAAAGTGAACTGGCTGTTAGTCCGAATCATAGCTGCTGTATAAAAACACATTCGAATTCTGTCTACGATAATATCAGGGCCCATATTCCCTACAAAGGATCACAAACACCGCAATTTGATTTCGGGGGCACATAAATATGATTAAACAACTTAATTTAACTAGCGTTCACGTAGAAATGTTGCAACTAGAAGTCATGAGCGCAGATCATGATCCCCACTAATTTAATCCGCACTGATAAAGTATGAAAAAGATACCAACCGCTTGCACGTACTCTGGTGTAAATGAGGTGTCCGATCGGTAGATTCACTGCACAGTAAAATAGCGTCTCTGCATTGACTCCGCAGTCCAACTATGCCACGTGGTGTTGAAAAGACCGAGAACGGTTGACTTATAACAGTAGGATTATATTTTAAACGCATCTTGGTTACAGAGATGCATCGGGCTTGGCACGTTTCGTATGGGAGCAAGATGAAAAATAAATAATTGCATGAGCCTTATGATCAAAGGCATTTTCGAGCGAGGGAAACGCAAAAGTCTTCCTCATGGTGTAGCTTTTGAGGTCGCATAATATAGCCGCAAATTCTTTCACACTCACAATGAAACTCTTATTGCATGCGGCGAGGGTTTTTTTTTTCTGCAGCAATAAGTAATCCTAGAATTTGTTATGCGTGCTTATTAGCATTTTGTCGTTATTATTGGATGTCTGTGGGTTTAATTGAAGCCCACAGTTCATGAAATCTTATAGTAAATGTGAAACGGGACTATAGGTCGCCAATGAAGAGAAGTATATAAAAGAAGCTGTGAATATGCTCAGGAATGTTTCTTGCCAAGCTGGGGCATTTCCACGTATGATACAAAGAAAGAGGACGCTCAACGATACAAGAAAATATTTCTGAAACACAAAGATCTGCAAGCACGACCGTGCTGCCGTAGTGGAGAAAAATAAAACTGCAAAAAAAAAAAAAAGAGCAGCGTAGAGTTATATCTCTACGAAATATTTATTCCATCGCTGTTTTCAAGCCTTCTCAAACTGGAAAGGGTGTTTGGAGTTGTATACACCACCGATAGTCTTCGAAGACATTGCCACCGTACGTGATGCGTGTAGCAAAGCAATTGAAAATTGCGGGGAAAGGGAGATGAGTGGGGCTCTTCACATCTTCTTTCGATAAAAGGCTGTACCGGAAAGCAACGTGGAAAGAAATATGGTAGGTGGGGTTTCACCTTCTCATCGCCTAGACAGCCCCCACCTCTTCACGAAATTATTTATTGCATTTTCTTGGAAAGACTGCAAACATGACGATAGGAAGTGCGAAAACGAGGCCATGTTTACACAGTAGGAAAAAAGGGTAGGTGATCGAGAAATAGAACATGTATACGTTGCTTTAACATTTTAATATGGCACAGCGTTTTTGCTCATGCCATTTTTGTTACAGGTTGGGGGGGGGGGGGAGAAGAAACGACGAAGGAGTAAAGGCGACGAGAGCGAGAGAGAGAGAGAGAGTATAAACTTTATTTATATAAAGTAATTACGCGGGCTCTTCACCCAAGTGCGGGAAACATTTGGCGGTTAACCGGCAAAAGAAGCCGGTCTGCTACCCTGCTCTGGGGAAAAAGGTATGAAGGGATACAAACGCGAAAAAGAAAAGGGAGGAAATGGCTCACTAAAAAAGTAAAACAAATTCGTTTGTTTGGTTTAATGCCCCAAAGCGACCCAGGCTACGAGAAAAGCAGTAGTCGAGGACTAGAAATTTCGGTCAACTGGGGTCCTTTACAGTGCAGTGACATCGCACAGCCCACGGGTGCCTTGCTTTTCGCCTCCACAGAGAAGCTGCCACCGTAGCCGGGATTTAATTTGCATCCTTGTGCACAGAAGTCGAGCGCCCTAACTACTGCACCACCACGGCAGGGGTGACGAAGAAATGAACCAGGTAAAATACAGGAATTTTATACAAAGATTACGGTATTTCGTTCGATTTCCAAGGGAAAATGCACTTCTGAAATAGATTATTAACGACAAGATGTAGTTGCGGATTTCTGGGCAATATAAAGTATTTTAGTTTTATAAAACTGCTGTTCTGAAGCGAAAGGTTGTAAGTTGCCCCTTGGAAAGTTCTTGGCCTGGGACCACTGCGTCAATCAGCTTGCAAGAAGCGTAGAAAGATGACAGTAAAGCAGACCTTAATGTTTTGAGTGATCTGAGCGAATGAAGGGAGCAGACCTTTAAGTACTCCTGTCATCATATGACGTCGCTATTTTTGGCTGGTCTCCACTGCTTGACGACCACGCTTCGATTTTTAAATTAAAAAAGAAAAACGAACGGGCTCCCGCGCTTTAGGAAGCAGCAGGGCGGACCCCGTATTTTATCATCGTGCTTGACAGAGCGTTCTGAGAGGAAGAAAGCGACTGCGAGGAAGTGAGGTGACGACAGTGGCGCCCGAGTGGAACACCGTTCCACGAAGCCAACGGCTCGCAAAATCACAGGCCCCGAAAATCCCATTCATCGCAGTTTGCTCTATAGTGTCAGCGCTTCGAGCCACCCTCTATCCTCGCCTGTTTTTTTTTTTCCTAAGTTTTTATTCTTTGTTGACTGAAGTAGAGAGTCACACTGGCGTTTTCTCTTTTATTTAGGTTGTCAGAGAGCGTGTTGTGAGCAATATTGTGCTTGCGACGAGATCACGTGTCGTCGCACGATGAGGGCTGAGAGTGAAAACGAAGCAATTCTGTTGCTCTGAAAGTTACCTTCGGTGAGCATTAACATCTGAATTAGTGATTCCTCGTTAGAAGGAAAAATAAATGAATGAAAGAAAGCCTTCGCAAAAGGAAACGATGAGCACCATGTAAGAACGCATTGAACGCCAGGCCTCATTGCTTAGGAATACTGTGGTCGTTGAAATTTAACAGTTGCTTCATGGCAAAGGATCGAGAAGGCTTCTACTTTCATTTGCCCCGTACGTTTCTCACATGGACATAGGATTGCAATTTAAGAGCAGTGTGCGACTTTGCACACTTCTATGTAATGTACCTATTATTGACATCAGCACCATTGACAGTGGCCCAGCATTTGAGAGCAGAGAAGCATTGTGGAGAGCTGCTCCACGAATGGTGGCAGCGTTGGCCAAGCAACGGAAGGCTTATACGCCAGATGGACGGGCGGGGGGGGGGGAGGGGTGCTTCTTCTTAGCAATACTGCCCAAAGCAGGTCGCGCATACCTGCCCTGCGTTATCGTTTCGGTTTCAGCTTTCTATTTATGTTGAGTTCATTGCGTTGAAGCCGCTCACTACGCCGAAATATGCTCCCCTAAAGCCCTGAAGACCCATGGGAACGTAAATTCGTGTCAGATAAACGGGTTACATCAAATTCTCTCTCAAAACAAGCGCATTGCGAAAAACGTATAGAAAATAAAGAAGGGGAAACGAAGCCGACGCGGCGCTGTTACAATTCGTGAGATTCTTAACTGGCGGCGCTGCCGTCGACATGCGCATGGCGTATTACACTTACGATATAAACACTTATACTACCCCTGTGCCGGGTTGCATTTTTGCATATTACTGATGCAATAACGATGTACACAATTCCGTAATGGTTTGATACTATTGTAAAGTAGGATCGGCGAAATTACTGGAGGGTCTGTATCCTGCTACACAGTAAAATGGTGCGTGTGTGCTCTCTGGTTTTGGCTGCATAACGGCAGAATGTTGGCATATAACATGGATAGGCATTTGTCGAACATTCATTTTGTATCATCGTGTTAACCTTTGGTGAAAGACGATCTTTTCCATTTCAAATTGGCTAAATTGTTACGGTTGCCTTGCGTTACGGCAGAGGCGGGAGATATGGCCCACACGATGACTTAAAAGTGTATGGGACGATCGTCACGAGTGCGCCAGTTCGTTCTATGTCGAGAGCTCTATTGAGGATAGAAACTATTCTGAGGAGTGGTAGCTGCAATAACAGGAGGTTCCGGAAGAGTGCGGTGGTCGGCCATGGTTTGGCCTGTGGAGATCCCCATGTTAGCTACCTCTTGACGGACGACATCTTTTATCAAGGAAACTGTAGCAGCGTAGTTAGGAGATACTGGAGGAGCAAGGGGAACCACAGGTGCCAGTGCCTTTAATTCTCGGTGCATGATTCGGGTGAAGTTATCTTTTGAATACGTCTGCCTTAAAGTCGCTGCATCAGCGCTGGTGGAACTAGCCGGTGAAAACGAGGCGATATTCGACTAAATTTACCTTGTTCGAAGAGCTGACAGGTCTGTAACACAGAATCGACGGTAGTACAGTCTTTACATAATAGAAGATTGAAGCCGTCGTCGGCAATACCTTTGAGTATATGGCCGATTTTGTCTTCTTCAGTCATGTCCTTGCCAACCTTGCGGCACAAAGCGAGAACATATATGTAGGCCGCGTGCGATTTCGCGGTCGTTTGTGCGTGCGACGCCAGGTCTTTCTTGGCGGCGAGCAGGCATAGGTCGGCACCATGAGGAGGGGCTCACTCACACTCACACTCACGACCAGTGACTCTCAACCCACTCACTCGCACTCACACTTATGCCCGCTGCCGTTCACCGCCACTCACTCACACTCACACTCATGGCCACTCCTGTTCGCGGCCACTCACTCACACTCACACTCACGGTCACTCTGGTACCCATCCACTCACTCACGCTCACACTCATGCCATTTCTCATTCATGGCCACTCACTCACACTCGCACTCATGGCGACACTCATACAGGTCCACTCACTCACACTCACACTCATGCCCGATCCCATTCACGGCCACTCACTCACACTCACACTCATGGCTGCTCCCATTCGCGGCCACTCACTCACACTCATGCCCGGTCCTATTCACGGCCACTCACACTCGCACTCATGCCCGGTCCTGTTCACGGCCACTCACTCACACTCACACTCATGGCCACTCACACTCACACTCATGACCGCTCTCATTCCCGGCCACTCACTCACACTCATGACCGCTCCCATTCCCAGCCACGTGAGTCTGAGTGAGGCGATATGAGTGCACTCATGAGGGAGTGCGCCGACCGATGCAAGAAAGTATTAGAATAGAGCAGATAGGTTTACGTACGCTAAAAAAGCATTAAGCAGGACATTACGCAATTTGTTACTTCAGCTCTTTCGGCTCAGCCGTTAATTCAGTCTACTGGCATCATCTTGTTGTTAGAACAGTAGTAGTTTTTAATTAAAAAAAATAATAACACTTGTTAGGTCCCATTTCTGCGGCAAAATCATCACTCCGTATAACAAATAAACTAAAATTAGAGCTACGAGATCTTTTTTAAGCGATGGGTCCGGCGTCAAAGTGAGCC
This sequence comes from Amblyomma maculatum, assembly GCF_055883805.1. Lineage (NCBI taxonomy): Eukaryota > Metazoa > Arthropoda > Arachnida > Ixodida > Ixodidae > Amblyomma > Amblyomma maculatum. The sequence continues at coordinate 137,369,055 of NC_139345.1, forward strand.
GTGATTTTGGAAACGATAAACACGAAGAAGAATCGCGCATGCTAAACGCCCGTTTTATGTAGAGCTGTTTCACCCGCTGACATTGCGATCATCATCAGCCTGCGACAGAACATAGTGTATGTCTAGCCTCAAACTGTTCGAGCAGTCTCACTGTGCTCGCTCTGCGTCCGAACACTGACGAACACCGGGACGTCCTCTGATGTGCGGTCACGTGAGAGGAGTTGCCGCGGCAGAGGTCAAACTATTTTCTTTTCTATTTGTTCTAGTTAAATTGAATCTTTCACTGAATCTGAAATTGTAATATCAATGCATTCCGTATTAACATTATCGCGAGAAATCCCGGATTCCCTATGCAAACATCAAGCATGCTGTCCTTGCGTGTCGGTCGAATCGTACTCACTTCATAAGCGTCACATGCGAAAGCACTGATCAAAAATCACACTGCAACATCAACATCAACATTTTCGTTTGGCGCAAGCGCACTAAATTTAAAGTACGGTATCTCAGTTTTCCGCATGGCGATTTTATCCGGCAGCGTTTGAACATAGTCATCGCAGCTTTGGTAGCGCTGCCAAGAAGTACAGAGATCGAGTATAGCTCTGGTTCTCTAGAAGATTGGGTTCTAGAGCTCTGCATAGTATAGCCCTTTTTTTTCAGTTAATGAACATTTGTTGACAATATCACACTCCTGGAGCGGATGAAAGGTGAAGATTGCCGGGTCGGGTCGACTCGTATATTTCACCTCGCTCAACTTTTCGGTTCCCCGACGCGCGCTCTCGTTGCTTCATGTACTTCCTTTTTTCCCTCCATATCTATACTTCTCGTCCTGGCTTCTTTCGTTCTTGCCCATTCCTCCATCCAACTTGCTCGTTTCTCGCCACAACACTTCTCATATGTATCGCATTAAAGTCCTATATCTGATAACTCGGCAACACATAAATAACGGTCAAATAACACCGAACGCGACCCGTCGCCGAGCACGGCGAGCCCTGGCCATAAGATCGCCTTCGAGGAAGTGAGCTGTGAATTCGCGCACGACCTGGCGAAGACACTAGACAGGCGGCTGAGTGTGGACCTTTTAAAAAACCTTCTGACACAGTGGCCCATGGTTTACTCACTAAAAATGGCTGTGTACAATATTACCCATTAAGCGATTGCGCGGGTATAAGATTTACTCTGTTTACAACAACATTTTGCACTTTTGAGGACGAGAACGTACTTTGTTTACAAGTATTCTAGCCCACATGGACACAAATTCATTGTTTATTGCTCGCCAGCATGGTTTTCGAACGGGCTTTTCGACGACTACACAGTTGATTGAATTCGCGCACGACCTGGCGGAGACACTAGACAGGCGGCTGAGTGTGGACCTTTTAAAAAACTTCTGACACAGTGGCCCATGGTTTACTCACTAAAAATGGCTGTGTACAATATTACCCATTAAGCCCTCAAGTTGTATCACACCCAGCCCACAAAGGCGACTCAGGTTACTGGGAACGCTACTCCCTTCCGCACGCCAGCTACCTAAACAGGAAAAGCGAAGGACGCGGCCCTACTGCTGCTGATCATATTGTTAACATTAGCTTCGGGCTTATTCATCCTTTTAGTGATTGTTTGTCCCCCCCCCTCCCCACGCACACACACACTGCACGGGGACAAAAGCTAATTTTCCTGCCTTTATTTCACATTTCAAATTATTTCACAATGGTGGGGTGGGCTTATTTTCCAACAGTAGTTGTGTGCAGGGCTGTTTCGCCTAACCTAGGCAGAGATGCGAGGCATCTGTGGACCCACCGTGATTCACTCCCCCCTCCGATCCTTCTTCCGCTCTACACTTTTAACTCTTGACAACAGGACAGTGACGAACCTAGCCATGTCTCTTCGCTTGAGGCGAGCTAGGGGAGACAGGTACAATGCAATGCTTACATTCCGAAGGCCTGGAAGTTGCTAGCACTGTGCACAATTATTGTGCAACAGTTTGTTGCGTCGATGAAATGAGGGACGTCGTTTTCCGTGGCATGAAAGCAACCTCCTCACCGAGCACTGCGAACGCGCCGACCACAAAATCGTCTTTGAGGAGGTGAGCGTCCTTGCCGTGGAAGCCAATCTTTTCAAAAGACGACACGTCGAGTCTTGGTTCATCCGACTGACAGCAGCAGCAGTAAATAGGAATTCGGGGACGCTACCCTCCACGTACACAATTGGACTCCGCGAAGGGATCATAGAGGGAAAGCAAAGGCCCCTGCTTGCTACTACGGGCCTTGCATTTCAGTCGCCCCGGAGGAAGGGATCGAGTTGGTCCTGAAAAGTCGGGTTCTAATAAATATTTTTGGTTGGAGATAGTGTTCCCGAAACTTCGGTTTCAAGAACCCAACCAGGCGGATTTCCGTCGAAGATGTTCTCGTTCAAATCCAGGCGAAAGTGGCGGCCGAGGAGGCGTCGCGCATGCGCAGTAGTGCTACTTGAAAAATGTCCATTGGTACATCTTAAGCACCCGAGCTGCACCCGGCGCAAAGAAAGAAATGCCGTTCAAAAAACTACTTCATATGCCTGACGCCTTCATTTAAGGCTTCGTAGATCGCTCGTGTTGCTATGCATTCCCTTTGAACTGAGCATTCGCATGGCAAGGGCGTGAGGGCACTGCAAAGCGCCAATCAAAAAAGGTATGCGATATTCTAAACTGAAATAAAAAGAAAATTATGTACTGAAGATTGCCTCCTTTTTATACGAGCGAGAAGGAACACATAAAACAATGCAGAAAAAAATTAAAAGGACATACAATAATCGTAATTATAAAACTGCTAGTGCTGAAAATTAGGGTTTCATTCAGACATTTTATTTGCGAAAGCCAGAGCTGGAATTCTCAGAGTCATGTCCCTCATATAAGGTTCTCTAATCTTTCAAAATTGGCCTTTCTTTGTATTATTATTTCCTTTGGGTGTATTATAAAGGCGCCCCTAACAGCGGTTACTTTGAACGCGGCTTTCACTAACAGTCGCAAGTCTTTGGATTTGACGACTGGTGGTGGTAGTGGTTATTTATGGAATAATCAAACGAAAGGAAGGAAAAGAGTGCTGCTGGCCGCGGCAACTCCTGCCTAAAAACTGGAGCAAGCGAGCTGCGACCGGCGGGAAAGCAAAGGGTTAGGGAGAGGACAGCGAATGGTTGTGCAGAGGGGAGCGACAGCAAGAAAGGACACGGGGAGCTTTGTACATTATTTCCAGTTCGCCTTTCAAGCACTGCAACACCGTAATAAATTCCCTGATATTTGGCCTGCAGCCTTTTTACTTCTCGTAGAAGAGACCATTTATTTTGCCAGTTAAAGTAAACACTATGGATAGCAGTCTAGAGCAGCAATAAATCGAATTGTATAGCATGATAGGGACAAAGTATACAAGTAATGCATCATTCTTGCAACACTAGTACAGCACAGACCACGAATGTACGTAGTACAACTGCTTGAAAGGTCCTATAAAAATGGATGTCGATCTCGGCTCACGCCCAATATCCGATAGGTCTCAACAGATGTGAAACAGGCCGAGCTCAGGCTTTCCGATGTGCCCCGGTCGTTGCAGTGCATTAGTCGGATGTTGTCAGTTTTTTTTTTTTAATTCTCGCCATGGCTAATTGTTGTCTTTTGCGTTTATAACGCCCTGCTTTTAAGGGACATAGACTGACGTTGGCTTTTATTGATGTGTTAATTAACAAAGATAGAACTGTCGTTTGCCGGAACTTCATTAAAGTTATATATACCATACTATAATCAGACCAAAATGGAGATTTTGTAGGGGGGAATGGCAAACGTCCTTGTCCTTTCTTCCTGTCACTCAACTCTTTTCTTATCCATCTTTTTTACTGTCCCTTTATTTCCGCCGCTTCAGTACAGGTGCTTCTGGGGATTAGATAGCAGATATCGGTGCTGATGAACATCTTTTTGCTTCCCTTTTTGTTTATGTGAATAAAACCACTTACTACTACTATATTACTATTACAGGGAAGGCAAAATATTTACCAGATATATCGGTATACCATCGGCTGTATTCACAAGCAGAATGCGATCATATCAACCACGTGCTGCCGACTTGGCAGCCCTTTCCGAGAACTTTCAACCCGTGATCGCATATCGCTTATATATGAAGTATAGTGATAAAATGTGCGAATTCTTGTTTTGTTTTTGTTTTTCACAAAACGCAGAATAAATTTGGAAATTTCCCTAATTTCGCGGCTAGTTGGCGGCGTAGCTGGCTCTTTCCAGCCAAGGTTTCCTTTAATCATTGAAACATTGCTGCGGGAGTATAATGATCAGAAATAAACCTGGTAACACGAGTTTGGATGTGTTCAAGTTTTTCTCTGGGATACAAGCGAATAGCGCATGGCGTTCAGATTTGTAATGAAAAGCTGTTCTTTTTCTTCCTTTTTTTTTTTTTTTTTGGGGGGGGGGGGGGTGACTTTATGCAAGTGACGTCGAATGAGGCTAAGAATTTGAGGATACGCATAAGATGTTGAATATATCTACTCCTTGTCATGTTTACTGAAAACCCGACCCCAAGATATGTATGATGCTAAACCCTTCCAAGACGTCGGCAGACGTGCACGGGTGATTAGCACATGTTGACATTTACCATTCATCGGCATGCCCAACTTAACGAAACATAGGTTGCTGAGTACACTGCTAACATGTATAGTGATCATTTTGCACAGCATGATAAATGACAGAGTCGTGCAATATAACCTAAATTTGTACTCACGAGACGATACCACATCATTTATTATAGATTAAAAAAAAACAAATACCGAGGCCAAAACAGACCCCTAGGAAGTCTGGGCTCCTGAAAGAACATGAGTTAGTTTAACTCTTTTGAACAAAGCATGTTGCGCTCAGAGACGAATGATTTCTGAACTGAGTAAATCTATTCACTATGGTATCCGAACTATTCTCTTTATTTTTGAAGCATTCAATGCATACTTTACATTGTTACAAAAGGAAGTGACGCGCAAACACACATTTCTGTGACCTACGGTCAAAGGTGCCAGTAGAAACTTTCCATAACAGTCACTCATGAAATGGCTTGTCGCGAAGGCTAAATCCTCAAGAAAACAAACAAAAGAGGAAAAGACAACACACCAACTTAATCAGAAAACTCTGCCAACGCCGAGCAAACAAATGTCAGCAACCAAAGTGGCTATGATGATTGCATTGCAAAAGGGATGGTGCACTAAACGTAAAATTAAAAAGGAGTCATATATATCTGAGGCAATAATTGACAAGGCACAACGCTGATAGGATGAGGGAACAAATGAAATTGAAAATTTCAAAATGATCGTTGATGATGGCATGTACAGCATTGGGCTTAAGTCAGGTGGAATATATATTGATCCAGAGATTGACGAAATTTCTTCTTTCCAAAGGGATACGATCGCGTGCTACAATTCAGTTTGTTTATTGATTACAAGTTATGGCTGCATCAAGTATTTCGGAAATAAGCTGGTTTTCTATTTGCCGTTATAGTTGTGTTTATAAAGTTTGGAGGGCGGCAGCTGCAGTGTATACTTTCAGGACAGTGAATGGTCAAGTCACCGAATATTTTTTCTCTCGTTCTGAATATGCTTCTGCAGTCTTTTGCAGACACAAGTGGCCTGTCTCCCCGACGTATTCTTTGCGGCAAATAAAAAGATTTAAAATATAGGACTTCCAATGGCGCATATGAAACAACGGGTGATCGATACGCCTTACTGTACATTCATGCATTCGTTAGGCTGGTTTGTTCATGCGTCGATAAAATCTAAATAGACGGTGACGAGCACAAAATATTATAACTCTCGATCTCTGTGCAGTCCTTATCAGAATGTGGGACGTGATGAACGTCAGAACTAAAGGCTAGTTTTTTGCTTGACCTCTTGCATTCGGTGAAGTTCGATTTCATTTAACAATTTCTTGGCTTCTTAATGACTGGGAAATACAATCTGGTCCAGCAACATATGCACCAGACACATGGTAATTTCAATAATATCAAGGCGTGAGGAACTATAGCGAGGCAACCGGCAACAGACTACCTTACAACCGGTGATCATAGAACCCATTAGTTTTTCCGTCAGGTGTTATAATCTAATGTTGGGAGAAACAATGTTCTGTTTTTTGACATATTTTCACTCTGATAACTGCGTCTTTTTCGGTTGTGTGAATGTCAGTATAACCAAAAAATATATATTCTGTTCGACAAATTTAAGCGGCTGGAAACAGAAAACGGCAAGTTAACAGAGAGGCATTATGCCTTTCTGCCCTCTAAGTTGGGTTCCCTCTTCCGCACATAACTGCGTGGTGAATTTTTTTATTATAGCTGTGAAGTTCGCTGAACTTTCGGATGCGGTATTTGGTCTCCCGTGGTTGGCGCGAGGTAGCAATCAGGTGCACCTGTCACGGGGATTACCAAATTGGTGGGACCGCGGACGCACGACGGAGGCTCGGTTGTGCTGCAGAGCGCTCGTTCCCCCCACGTCTTGCATTCCTACCAGAGATGTCTTTCCAGTGCCCAACTTCAGGCAGCGTTCACAGGGTTGAATGTCATTTCTGTGGCCAGTGCACTTTTTTTTAGGGCTATTGTGCGCAAGCAGGTACCTGTACAGTGGCTGACCACTGTGCGATGAGGCGTCAATGGTCGTTCGGGCTGCAGGTGCGAGCACCCTCAGAGACAACTTTCTTCTTCTTTTTTTTTTTTTTTTTACCAAGAGCCTTCAGCGATTGCTCTTGCTGCATACGTTGGTCTATGCACGTGTGTGGAAAAGAAAACGTAGGGGAAAGCAGAGGTTCGGAATGCAGTGACGTCAATGCTGTTTGTAAGTTTGCTTGGGACCTCTCCTTTCCCAAGTTTTTGATTAACATCCTTTCCCCAGTCTTTGATTAGCTGACGGAAACTTTATCTTCCTTTCCCTAATCGTCGATTGGTGAGAAGTGTTGCCTTTTTGAAGCCGTCCCCACCAAGGGCGGATACAGAAGGCTTAAAAGTAAGCGCTCTGGTTGAAACTAGGGCTGATTTTGTCTCATCAACCGGTCAGTCATGTAAATAGTTTTCTCCTTGCTTGTTTCTGCTTGTTTTATTTATGTGTGAATGAATAGTTACCCTTTTTTTTTTCTGCCGCCGAGTGATGTGAATGTTTGCGAGTCCGAACCACCAATCCATCAAGAAACCCCGATTTCATCATCAAGTGTTCCTCACATCGCCACATGAAGGGGAAACTCAACTCGGCCATATTCACGGAAGATCCTGCTACAGGCGTACACAGTATAGTTGGCAAGGCCATTTCAAGCCCGCGACATCGAAGTCCTGCTGACGGCTGACCTGAAAATTGATTACGACTTCGTCGGCAGCACGACACATCAGAAGCAAATTCTTCGGATGCCGGCATTGATGAGACAAGTGATATGCAAGAATTCAAGCGGACTTATTTGATGCCACCTTTAGGTAAGCAGGTTCATCACATTTTGTTTGATTTTGTAGGTACAAAGTTACATATTTAATTTAGGCTGACCTCTATGGCTCTGTGATACATGGTTGACAATGCGTTAACAAGTGCAGGGTTGTAAGCAGTCGCCTTGACCAAGCCAGGAAGTCGGTTTTATTTTTGGGGCCATTTCACTGACTACTTAGCGATAATTATACTCTTTAGTAACATTCGCGTGTTCCCTCTTAACGATTAAGCCGGCCTGCAAAATTTAAAATTTGCAAGTGACTGAGCGCTCCTGAGTTGCAGCGTTAACTTAACCTAGAAAGCGTTCAGTGGCATAAAGTGGCGGAGCGAATAAAGAGGTCACACTATTGGTTCGGATATCAGCGCAGGCATCTAATTTTGCTATAGAATCATGACTGTGCAACATACGCGCAATTTGGACAGCAGTAATCTATTCTGTAGCGCGAAGGGGCGGTGGTGTGGTTGCAAGCTTTTGCCCTATCTTGATCCTAACAAAACGGTCAGGCCATCAATATGACCGGTGGCCTGCTTTCTTTGGTTTCGTTAACGACCTCCTTAAAGTTATGGGGAGTTTGAAGGTCAAAACATGGCACGAGAACATAGTCACATTTGCATTTTTTGTACATTGTGGTATTTATTTTACGCCCCAAAAGACGAAACTCATCCAGTTTGAAGAAAACAGCCGAAATGTGGATTTCTGAACATGCTCTTTTTTGATGAAAACTTTTGCAGTAAAAAGAATGCTAATTTGACTGCGCACTAGCTGGCTCTTCATAGAGCGCGCTGTCGCTGCACTTCGAAAATATCTAGCTTCTCTAAATGGCTACAATTCATCCTCAGCAGACGCATGCTTGAAACGCAGAGCACACTACCCATTAAAACTATTACGTATTCCCTGACCACGTCTGTAATGTCGGCAGTGCTAGCGCAAATGGATTTGTCTTACTTTTCATATTTTCTGTGCTTTTTTTTTTTGCTTTTCTTGGTGCCATTTACTTTTCACCTTCGTGATTGCTTTGCTTGTATTTTTCAAAAAAGACTCTTTTCAGGTTATCACGGCCAGTAACCCTGCTTTCTCGATCAGCAGTCACAGCCTGTGCATTCGGATATTTCTTTCAAGTCTAAGTGTTCTCCATTTTAACGCTGGTTCCTGCTCCTGAAGTGAGGAGCGCACATAGCATCAGCTAATGGTGGACGTACTTGGGTTGACAAAGACAAGTTTTCTCAATGAACGGTTGGTTAATGGGCTGAGGCTTTCCTTTCATCACGATCAGTTTGGCTGTTCGGTAATAAAAATTTGCTGATCATTGTGGCTGTGCAGTGCTGAGAATTTACTATCTGCGTGGTAATTTGATAAAAATGCCCGAATGCCATAAAAATGCCTGAAAGGAAATTATTTCCTGCTGAGGAAAAATAAAGGAATCCGGGTTGATGATTTTCTATACCTGGATGTCTGGGAAGAGAAGCATTCCGACCCGATCATATTGATATTGCATAACGTTTCTTGTGCTATTTCTATTCTGACACTTATCCAATGATGTCCACTCACACTCACATCTACTCTCGCTCACAACCACTCACTAGCACTCACGTCCACTCTCGCTCACTACCACTCACTCGCACTCACGTCCACTCAAACTCACGTCCTCTCCCGTTTGCATCCACTGGTCCACTCCCACTCGCAACCACGCACTCGCACTCACGTCCGCTACCGCCCACATCCACTCATTCCCGTTCACACTCACCGCCGCTCCACTTTGTGGCCACTCACTCGCACTCACACTCACGTCCACTACCGCAACATCCCCTCACTCCCACTCACACTCATCGCCGCTTCAATTTCTGGCCACTCACTCACACTCACACTCATGGCCGCTCCCATTCGCGGCCACTCACTCGCACTCACACTCATGGCAGCTGCCATTCATGACCACTCACTCACACTCACACTCACGACCGCTCTCATACGTGTCCACTCACTCACACTCACACTCACGGCGTGAGTGTGAGTGTGAGTGAGGCGATATGAGTGCACTCATGAGTGAGTGCGCCGACCTATGCGAGCAGGTTGCCAATGAGCTTAACGAACAGATCATGCATCTTTTATGTACAAATTGGTCACGAAGTTAGTTCGGCCTCGTTTGTGACGTATCACTTGCGCTCCGTGCCAGTCAAAAAGAAGATAAGGTTGGCTACCATCAGAGTGGATCCCATCGATTATTCGCTCTGGTGCGCTCATACAGGTCGAGCCAGTCGTCTACGTCGACGTTGTCGTCGATGCCCCAGTATGGGCCAAGGTCGCGGGGCTGGACCATGACGACGGCTTGTGGGACCATTGAAGAGGATGCGGTAGCTGCTGGGCCAGCGGCAGTGGACATATTGATGAGTTTAATGCGGCGACCGCTGCGGAGATCCAGCGTGGGATACTGGGATTGAATTGCAGCCTCCACCAAGATATTACTGTGGGCCTTGATTTGGCCAGTTAACCCAGAACGCATTATTTAGCAAAGCAGGAAACACAGTACCGCCCAATTAACTGAACACACTTCAGCGTCGTCGTCTCTAAGTCCAATGCCTTCGTCACAATATTTCTAAACTCCGATCCATTTGTGCTTTCTTAATGCAGTTTTAAAAAAGTAGCCGCAAATAAAGACCTACTTCATTTAGGTTTTTGCTATGCTTTATAAGGGTACTCGAGGTTCGAAAACCTAGAAAAAAAGAGTGTAAGATTTAGAAGCAGCTATGGGCTGTAGTAGCAGCTGGTGTTTGAAAAAAAAAGTGCGCCGGAACACCATGGCAATGTAATTTATTGCCGCTCTTTCCCCTTTGTTCTTAAACGCGAATACTAGTCAGTTCTCAAGTGGTTGTCTATTTCGTTTTGTAACAAAAACACATTTTTTTTTGTTTAGTTCTCGAAATCTCATACCTTGGACGTAAAGGCCTCATCTCGAGATTTGGCCGCAGTGAATCTGCAAGTAAAGAGTCTTCAAAACGCAGGAGCAATGCACCATACAAGCTGCAGGACTTTCTCTGTCATAGCTTTCTCCGCTACGAGTAAAGTAGAGCCGACGGGGGATCGGGTGCCTCACGACAAGTCTTATTACATGACGTGGTCGGTCATTCGAGCCGCGTCTGAATATCCCACCCCAGCCAGGGCGGCTTAATCGCGCGCCTGAACGGGTGCGTTGAGCCGTAAGCCCTAGCATGCGAACGCAATCCAGTGAGACAGCTTTTCTGGGGGAACTACAAGGAGGTGTTGAGTTGCGAGAGGTTAAATATGCAATTATGTCGGCGCATGGCCGGTCTGCCTTGAAAGAAATAAATTCAAAACCGGAAAAGCGAGGCACGCGGTTCTGCACGAGGTGTTCGTAATGTGAGGATCTTAGAATGCCGTCTCATTCCCGACAACTTCGAGAATCTGATAAGGCGCCATGGCCCCGAGACGTGAGTGATCTAGGCAGAGTGAGAAGAAGTCTGGAAAAGTAGAATGCATTATGTAGAGAACTCGTAATGTGGAAGGGGGGGGGGGGGGCTGCTCCTTATTTCTCAGCTTTAGAGGCCTGTCGGTGTACAGTTCATTTCTGAAGGCTTTGCAGAGTTGAGTTTATGCTCCCCGTGCATTGGGCAGGGCTGGAGAAGCCTGCCACTGATGTTACTATGTAAGTACTTCAAATACGAAGTGCGGGAATTGCCATAATGCATGTACGATGCAAAGCTCGAGAAAAATATTGGACATTCGGTTAGCTGAGGCTAAAGTCCGTATACTTTGCGGTCACTAATGCAGTGACTGCGCCCAAGCATTCAGAAAATACGAGCTATAAGGATTACAGCGTTTAATTTCCTAATATCATGCAAGATTTTCGCTTGTAATCTCTTGCCGTTGCATTGAGCTGGACGATGAGATTTGTCACACGGGCTGAGAAGATGCCTAGAGAAGCCACCATATTTGCGATTTCTTGTTAATGCGTAAGCATTGTTTCGCGGGTTTCGCATGGGCATGACCTTGGCGGAGCTGTAACAGAGCAACTAGTTTCTATATTGAAAAACGAATGGCACCCCAGGATAGAGCACCGAGGAAAGATGCGCAAGTGTAAAAATTGGTGATGCGGGTTATTTAGGTAATTAATTAGAGCCAATGATGTGTGTAATTTGGGAGCCAAGGTAGCCGCCAACCAACTTCCGATTTCGGTTCTCAGCTTTCGGTCATGCGTCACAGTGCAGAAACGCGAAAGCCTGAGCGTTGCTGCGGCACACGCTACATCGCGAGCCTCTTGTCGAACACAACCAGCGTTAAACGCATCGAAGTTCACCGGCCATCTATAATTGGTTTACAGGAAACCAAAGGCGCAGTATCTGTCACTCACGGAATCCCGCCGAATCATCTCGCGGACAACACAGCAACGCTTAGGCTTGCGCATCTCTCGAGTGCAGATTCTGCGTTGATCTCGAAAACATTTTTTGTATAAGATTATAAAAATGTAGCGGAAAACAGGTCACATGGATTAAAACACAGTAGAAGCAAAGATGTATCATCCGTTGGTGTATATCGTCATCAGCGTATAAGGGACGTGCTGCAGGACAAGTTCCTTCCAGTCTGTATCTAACGAGTTGAGACGAATTTTGAGACCATTTTAAATGTGACAAGAAAGCCACACCTTAGCAACCTGTCGTGTGTGCCTTGCAAAATGTACCAAGAAATATTATTCTAGTCGAGATAGAAAAAAAAACAACCTATTTTTCATTAATAAATTCTAAAAAAAACACCTACCTAAAAAAAAAGGAAGCCATGAAAATGTATATGAAGAGAGGAATCATGGCATTCATCTTGTTGATTACGGTTTAAAAAGAGCTTAAGCTAATATGTAGAAACCGAGGATAGCGTGTAATTAAGCTGTGTCAGATAAACATATATTATGTTACAAAATGAGCACTTATCAGTAAACTGATCAGAAGCATTGCAGGCTGTGTAGGCACGAGATAAGTATACTTCTGACGACGGTGAAATAAACAATATTAATCAGAAGCATCTGCACCGCCGTTTTGCGCAACACTAGTAATATTACAGCTTGTTCATTTCATTATCTGTGAAGGGCGTCGCTGCTAAGATAATCTCCATCCTTTCTACGTATTCTGCTCAGTATTAGCTCAGAGCAAAAGCTCAGAGTAAGAGGCTCACAGTAAAAGCATAATGCGGTAACAACAGTGCTGTACGTACATCCTGATTAACGTAGGCGAACTTTTATCTCGTCGATCGTCTATGTTCAGCAGCCAAGGGCCAAGAAATTCACTGACATTGAAAAAAAAAAAAAACAGTACCTGCTCTGTCACAGAATTAGAAAAAAAAAGAAAGCCTCGCTGCAAACTTGAGTGTAACAGCGTGGACAGGAATGTCTGACCATTCATTATGCTTGCATATGTTATCGCTACATCAAACTGTAATGTTATTTGAAAGCGACGGAAATAAAGAAAAAAAATCGACCAAAGGCGTAAGTAAATTTAAACCCAAAATTTTGAAAATGGAGAATTATTGCCATTAGGCGTGCACCACAGAAACGAATCTTTTTAAAAACTAGGCAATAAATCATTCTGTGTTCAAAAAGCATTGTTGACATAAAAAGGAATTTTTGTTATTTGAAAGAACGAGCCTATTCTAATAGATATATCAAGGTTGGAAGGTGATCCCGTGCCTGAAAGAAAATTATGCCTGTTGCAGAATTATTTGCATGGATAATACATAATCTAAGATATGGAGCGATAGAAAAGGTGTATGGACAACTGAACACTGGCTTTGAAGTGCAAATGCGAAAGCCAGCCTTGATTCCGTCGGCTTCTGTTCAAGCTAGATAATCGCGATGAACTTCCTGAATCTCGTAGCTGGATAATATTTCCTTTTATGTCGAGTCAGCTGTAGACGGAGATGAAGGAGAGAAAGGCCTCCTTATTGAATATCTAAACTTTGGAACAAGGTGTGATATGAACCGCGGGGTGGAAATAAGGTATACATATTTTCAGCGCCTTGAAGCGCTACAGAAATGTGCTTACGAAACATAAAGCGCCGAAACATATAATCACTAGAAATTCTCAGGAATCAAGAATAAACGAAGTGTGCCCCTATAAAACAATTTTGTTTTGTCTCTTGCAACCTGTCGTTGATTACTGAGCGTAACTGTTTCGCTATGCAGCCTACCGCCTTTGGTGATTTCTTAGATGTCGTGCTTTGCTTGCGAAAATAGTTGCTAATCTGCATTCAACTACAATTGAAAGGGAGCATGTGGTATGCTCCTAACACTTGCGGCTCGAAAAGTCCGTTATTAAAGTACAGTTGTACATTTATCCTGTTATGTTTCCTCTGAAAGACTAATGCTAATAGAACGCACTCAACTTGAGCGCAGAAATGACTGCAGGATATGTCTTTGCGCCCCAAAATAACTGACATTTTTTGTTTGCGAGCTGCCTGTATATTTAGTGGCACCTGTCTTGTATACCTTTCACGCCTGTATAACCCTTGCCTATATAGTTGGCGTGACTATCACGTGCTCGAGCGCAGTATTGGCTGGGGCACAACTGAACATTTTCTGCTTATTTTTGCTCTCTGTATAGCTGCGTAATGTTCATATGGTCTTCGCGTGTATGGCGAGCGGTGTACGCACTGTGAGTACAGGCTCAGCTTGCTTGTCTAAACTTGCGTGTTCTTGTCCTGTTCTCTAAGTGTTTAGTCGTCGTCTCTTTAGCGCAGCGCATTTTTTCAATCATGTCTATTTACCAACTAGCCCAACTTTCTACCTCAACTTAGCACTACGAAATAGACTGCGTCATAGATCTAAATGGAAGATTAGTACATGCATCTTGGCTAATACTGACGAGTGACTGCATTATTATTTGACACTGTATGTAATACGGTGTGTTGTTGACTTTGTGCAGTGTTTCTTTCAACTAGGGTAGTTTCTTGATGCGTGATTTCACACCATTTAATTTTGTATAAGTATTCATTGTTGTTTTTTGTTTGGTGCGTGATCTGTAAATACCAAATCTGTCCAGGGTCAGTTTTTTTGTACTTTTTATACCGTGCCTTGCTTACTTGGGCCATGTTTGGTCCGCAGTATGTGATTAAATAAATAAAATAACGCAGGTGACCAAATGGTGAACGTTCTATAAGCTCGTTTTTGAGTAAAAGAGTCGCGCCACTGAAAAGGCAAGGAAATACCGTAAAACAATACAATAACAGTTGTCAGAAAAAAACTCAGCGACAAAAAACTAAAAGTCAACGTTACCGGCCCCTGAACTGCAAAACGGACCTCCTGAACAACAATCACGCGAACGAGAGAAAGTTTCGAGCAGCGACCCCTGGGTTCATATTGCTGTTCGGGCCCCGTTATATGGCACTTTCAGCTTCCACAACGCTACAGCAGTATCGCGGAGGAAGGCCGTCAGAACCGCACAGCGGCACGCGAACGATCCAAGGCGAACCAAGCCGGTACTGGCAGGCGAAACGGCACGTTAACAAAGAGAAATGGTGCGGGCTCTGACCACGGAATGGCTTTGCTGGCCACAGGGCCTGTGCCTGTGGGTGCCGCAGTGCCGTTGCCGCGTTTAGGAGAATAGGATTCTCCCGCTCTAAAGATGTGGTGGCCCTCTGGCAGTGCGAAATGGGGCCTTATGGGAAGCCGCGGCAGATAGCTGCAACGCGCATTCCTTCCTCGAATCAAGAGAATGCCTTGAAGATGTTATAAGCTGAAAATCACGGGATTATCCTCTTTAGGGGAAATCAGATCCGGCGCCTTTCTTCCTTGTTACACGGGCTTCCTCAGAGGAATAATGCAAAAGATAAAGGAGGCGAAAAAGTATCGATGGAACATTGCACCCCCATGGCCAGCACGCTTTGATGACGATTAGCGGAAAACATTTGTTTGTTTAAAATACAAACAAAGAATGTTCAATGACAATTACAGTTTTGCCAAAAAATGGCAGAAACCTTGCACGAACTCGGAGGCAATTTGCATGTACTTCACTAAGTTGCTCAGATAAGCTGCTGTACAATGTCCCAAACTTTCAAGTTATTCAGGGAAGGCATGGGGAATGTTTAAACGCCAGCGTTTGTTCCATAATATTCTGCCAGGAACGCTTATGTATCCAGTATTTTAAGCCATGCTCAAGCCCCATTTCCTCTCTTTTTCTCCTCATTACGCTAAAGTAGCAGGGCAAGTGGGAACTTGTGCCTGTGGGTGCCTGTGGGATGACGTATCAGCTTTGCTTAAGGTTTTATTTTAGTAATCTATAGCCATACGCACTTTGCCTAATAAAGGAGCAGATTATGGTATGCCAAATTGTAAGAAATGTAAACAGCTCCTGCACAGCAACCACTGCCAAGTAGGAAAAAATATATGAACTACTAAATACTTGTGTTGATAGTGAAAGTGACACAACATGCCAAATTCTATTCATCCAGAGCACACAATCGGTGTTGAAAAAGCTGAGAAACAAATCAACAGTAAGCACTTTCGGGAAATTAGACATCGGGTGGATACCATTACCTGCTCACCAGTTGAAGGTAATAATTTGACTATATAATTTAGTGTTTGAATACTGAAAGCTTAACGTTCCGGTAGAAATTTTAAATCGATAAAATTGAAGCACTGCTAAACAGCCTAGAAACACGAGAACCGCTCCCAACAGGAAGCAAAGTATCGGAGAAAGATGGAGAATATATATATATATATATATATATATATATATATATATATATATATATATATATATATATATATATATATATATATATATATATATATATATATACGCAAGGCCAATCAAGCGGACGGTATACACACAGCGAGAGTACTAGAATAGCAAAGGGGTAATGGGAACAGCAGCGGTGAACA
Source organism: Amblyomma maculatum (assembly GCF_055883805.1). NCBI lineage: Eukaryota > Metazoa > Arthropoda > Arachnida > Ixodida > Ixodidae > Amblyomma > Amblyomma maculatum. The sequence goes on from NC_139345.1 coordinate 137,385,401, forward strand.
GCAGTGGTGGCAGCGGCGGCGTAGCGGTAGGACATCCGCCTCACATGCAAGAGGACTGGGGTTCAAATTCCGATGCCGCGCAATTCTCAAACGGATAAAAAAAAGAAGGAAAGTCCGCGTGTTGATAGAATTGCATAAACAGGTTTGAGGTGCGACCTGATGCCGGTGAACACCTCCGGTAACTCACTCCTTCACCAGAACAGGAGTTGGCCACCCTGGTGAAGTAATTGGGTGCAACCTCTCATGATAAGCTCCATAAAGCTCCGGGCCCTCAGTCACCAGCGGCTGCGGAACAGCTGACCACGGCGGCGGTCAGACCTGTGACGCAGCAGGGGGTGCTAAGAACTTCTGGCTCCGCTGGGCAGGCCGCCATTGGAAACTGACCCTGGCAACGTTTTTTGCTAGAACCCTAGGTAGTGGAACTAGTCTAGCAATGCTCTTACAGGAACTAGAGGGTATGAAATGGGATGTCATAGGGCTTAGTGAGGTTAGGAGGCCGAATATGAGGCATATACTGTCTGAAGGATGGGCATGTACTGTGTTATCGAGGTTTACCGGAGAGGCGAGAACTAGGAGTAGCTTTCCTTGTCAATAAGTACATAGCGGATAATATAGATGAATTCTATAGTATTAATGAGAGGGTGGCAGTCAGCGTAATTAGGCTTAATAAGCGGTATAAACTGAAGGTTGTACAAGCACCTACATGTAGATATGATGACCAGGCAGTTGAAAGCTTCTACGAAGATGTAGAATCGACAATGCGAAAAGTAAAGACGCAGTATACTGTACTAATGGGCGACTTGAATGCCGAGGTAGGGAAAAAGCAGACAGAGGACCAGGCAGTAGGTGACTATGGCATTGGTTCTAGGAATAGCAGGTGAGATTACTAGTTGAGTTTGCAGAGCGTAATAAGTTAAGAATCAGGAATATTTTCTTCAGCAAACGGAAGAACCGTAAATGGACATGGAAAAGTCATAAAGGGGAGACTAAAAATGAAATTGACTTTATACTGTCTTCAACCACCGCCATTATGCAAGATGTAGAGGTAATCGGGAAAGTGCGATGCAGTGACCACAGGATGGTGAGGTCCCGAATGAGCCTAAATCTGAAGATGGAACGAAACAGATTAGTAAGAAAGAAGCCATCAAAGAATTAGCGGTGAGGGGGAGGGCAGAAGAGTTCAGGATCTCGCTACAAAATGGATATTCAGCTCTAACCGAGGATGGCGACATAACGCTAGAAGCAATGAAAAATAATTTTAGAGATATAATTACTGAGTGCGATGCAGAAGTAGGCGCGGTAGGATAGTTAGAGAGGATACCGGTAAGCTCTCTAAGGAGACGAAAGATTTGATTAAGAAACGCCAGTGTATGAAAGCTTCCAATCGAACAGACCAGATAGAATGGGCCGAGATATCAAAGCTAATAATTAAGCACAAGGTGGCCGATATAAGAAGTATAATATGGAAAAAATTGAGCACGCTGTAAAAAGCGGGGAAACGTTAAAGCGGTAAAGTAGAAATCGGCCATAGGCAAAAACCAGATGTATGCGCTAAGGGTCAAGGCGGGCAACGACATAACGAATATGGACAAGATAGTCAATGTAGCCGAGGAGCTCTATACAGATCTCTACAGTAGCCAAAGCAGTCAAGACCGTATTGAGATTGGCGGTAGGGAGAAACAGTCAGACGTTCCACCAGAGACGAAGGACGAGGTGAAGAAAGCATTAGAAACTATTAAAAGGGGGAAAACAGCTGGAGAGGATCAGATAACTATAGATTTGCTGAAGGATTTGGGGAATATAGTGCTAGAAAACTGGCCACCCTGTATACGCAGTGCTTGGTGTCATCGATGGTACCAGAACCATGGGAGAATGCAAACATTATCCTCATTCATAAGAAAGGGCACGCTAAGGACCTTAAAATTTACAGACCAATCAGCTTACTGTCTGTCACGTATAAGGTATTTACTAAGGTAATCGCTAATAGAATCAGGCCAACCTCAGACTGGAAACAAGCAAAGGATTAAGCAGGTTTTCGGAAACGGTACTCTACTATCGATCATATCCATACCATCAACAAGGGGATACAAAAATGGTCGGAATATAACAAGCCCTTATACGTAGCATTCATTGAATACGAAAAAAGCATTTGACTTCGTAGAAACCTCGGCGGTGATGCAGGAATTGAGAAATCAGGGGGTAGACGAGCCGTACGTGAAAGTGCTGGAAGATATAGATATAGTGGCTGCACAGCAACCATAGTTCTGCATAAAGAAAGTAACAAAATTCCCATAAAGAAAGGTGTTAGGCAAGGGGCCCGATCTCCACAGTACTATTCACAGCTTGTTAAAAGAAGGAATCAGAGACTTGGAATGGGAGCAGTTAGGGATAAGGGTTGATGGAGAATACCTCAGTAATCTGAGTTTTGCTGATGACATTGCCTTGCTAAGTAACTCCGGGATGAACTGCAAATAATGATTGATGACCTAGACAGGAAAAGTAGAAAGGTAGGCTTGACAACCAATATGCAGAAGGCTAAGGTAATGTTCAACAGCCTCGGGAAGGAACAACAGTTTACGTTAGGTAGCGAAGCACTGAAAGTAGTAGGCGAATATGTCTACTTAGGACAGGTAATAACCGCAGATCCGGACTGTGAAAAGGAAATAACAAGAAGAATAAGGTTGGGATGGAGCGCATTTGGGAAGCACTCGCAGATTATGAGTAGCAGTTTACCGGTATCGCTCAAGAGGAAAGCATACAACAGTTGCATCTTACCTGTACTCACCTATGGGACTGAAACGTGGAGGCTAACCAAGAGGGTTCTACTTAAGTTAAGGACAACGTAGAGGGCTATGGAACGAAAAATGGTAGGGGTAACGTTCAGAGATAGGAAGTATGCAGATTGGGTCAGAGAAATAACTCAAGTTACTGACATTCTAGTGGAAATCAAGAAGAAGAAATGGGCATGTGCGGGACACGTATTGCGAAGAGAGGATAACCGATGGTCGCTTAGGGTAACAAACTGGATTCGAAGGGATGCAAAGCTTAGCAGGGGGTGGCAGAAAGTTAGGTGGGCGGATGAGATTAAGAAGTTCGCAGGGGTCAAGTGAATGCAGCTAGCACAGAACTGGGTTAATTGGAGAAATATGAGAGAGGTCGTCGCCCTGCAGTGGGTATAGTCAGGCTGCTGCTGCTGCTGCTGCTGCTGCTGATGATGATGATGATGATGATGAAGGGCAACATGGGTGACATTAAATGGTGCTGAGTGAGTCAAAATGAAGCTGCAGAATTTGTTAGTCTTGCCGCAACTCTCTCTGGGGTAGAGCTTAAAGCAGAAAAAAGTCTTAAAATTAAATTGCGGCTGAAGCAGTGCAGGTGAAAGTAAAATAACACGAGTGTTCCGAAGCAGGAAAAACTGAATTTATAATGTGGATCAGGCACACTGCTTTGATATGGAATGAAAATAAAAAAAAACGCATCACTGTGCGTTATGATTGCTATAAAAGGCTAACTACGCGTGGTAATGCGGGAGCATGATACATGGGCCAGCGGCGGCGGCAGCGGCTCACTGGTTAGGGTGCTTCACTGCTGAACCCGAAGAAGCAGGAACGAAATTCTAGCCAAGGCGGCCCCTTTTCAGTGGTGGCGAGAACCATGGTGGCCGTGTATTGTGCGAAGTCATCCAAAGTTATTGAACCTTCGGTGATTCAAATATTTAGAGCCTTTGAATAGGTCCTCCCGAAACGCCTACTATTAGCTTTAAGACTCTGAACCCTGGAAAACCAACCGCACCATGTGAGGTACATGTGAAGGAAATGAAGAGTCACTAACACAAAATAGACCAAAGGGGATTTTTCTCGTGCTCATTATTGCGAATGAATTATTTTTCATTGAAAAAGCATAGGAAATTTTATATTTTAGTGGTGGGGGGACAAAAAGAGTGAACAGCCACTGACAGCGAGGAAAGTACAGGAAATATTCTTTATTTCTTTCTTCTGGAGGGGGGGGGGGGAGGGGGGAGTGGGGGTGACTGATCAAAGCGAAATAATAATGGAATTGGAGAGCCATTTTATTATCAACTAGAAGCAAACATAGCAAGTATTATCGTGGTACGTCGAGCAGGACCTGCAAAAACTGTTTCGCATGGATGGAAGCCGATAAAGATGACGACGTGAAATGCACAGTACGACTGTATTGCAGTTAATACGTGTTTATGGCTGCTGCGATAATAACCAACCTATTGCCCTGAAATAATCTGTTCGCGAAGGTTGGGATTTGAAACCTTTGTTGCTTGCCCTATATCTGGAACCCCTTTGTCGCTGTAGTATTAACAGCACTACTATTCGAGGTTTCTCCCTGGCTTAATTTGAAAGTAAGATATCGACCTATGCAGATGACGCGGCTTTTTATTTCGTTCTGATAAAAAACAATGTACTAGAGGCTTTGAATTTGACTGAACAGCCTTATGAGGCATCAGGTGCAACTCTTTATTTAGCCAAATCTAAACGATTTTGGTTAGGTCAGTGTGGTACGAGGCCGAGTTGTTTTTTTGGCCTGAGCTGGTATTGCGGCCCCTTTCATTGCCTAGGGGTTCCCTTGGTCGATGTTTGCAAAATTGCAGCATATTGGGATCCAGAAAGCTTGGCTATGAGGCGATAAAGTCAGGCTCGGATGGGTCGGGAATTCTCGATGTTGGTTCGGGTGCAAGTGTGCAAAACCTTCTTGTAAGCATAGATTGCCTACGTCTTGAAGGTTCTGCATTGTGCGCGAAAGAAGGTGCCGGTAATACACGAAATAATTCCCTATCCTCTTGGGGGTCTCAACGGGAGCTCATGCTTCGTGACAACGTGTTTCTTCCTATGAAATCTGGCGGAGTAGTCTCCTCGTTCACTTGTTCGTGCAAGTTGTTTTTGCCCTACTAAATGGCGTATTCCAACTACAACACACTCTCGCGCTGCGCAGTGAACATCGTCGCCTTCATGACGTTCCCTCTGCGCCACTCCTTCATATCTTCTAGGTAAATATGCGCCATGCCCATACGCCATCTGGCCGAGTACGGGCAAGGTACGTTAGAGTAGTATAGGGAGAATTTCACAGGTGGCGTGTCATAACTTGCAATGCTTTCGCATTACTGCACCTAAGCCGACAACTGTGCCCCAGAAATTGATTTTTGTTCCCTGCTGCGATACTATATTTTGATATATATGACAACTGCAGCGAGCGCTTTAGAAGGGTATTGAAATCACGCCATATAGTATTCACTGTTTCGTTGAAGAGAAAGCCTGTCATGTGCCTTGTGATTTAATTATGTAGTTGGAGCTACTCAATTTGTGGAAGAGCCGTCTGATGGACCGCCATGCTGAAGGTCCCCGGTCATGGAAATCGATGTTCCCAGAGCAGTGCCCTTTGATGCTGAACTATATTCTGCCCTAAGACCCGCCTAGCTGGTTAGCGTATTTGAATTCTCGTGTGTGCCTTCTCAAATGTTTTGACATTTGTGATGATATGAAATGGCTGTGGTATTGCGGGCTGGCAATACGCAGCCTGAGGATTTGAGGCATGAACTGTGCGCATTTCTCTTTTCTTAGTAGCGTCGTGCCGCAGTGGTACAGTGGTTAGGGCACTCGACTCGGTGGTCGAATCCCGGCTGCGGCGGCCGCTTTTCGATGAAGTTGCAAAAAAATCAAGGCGCCCGTGTACTATGCGATATAAGCGTTTAAACCTCTGTAGGTGGAAATTTCAAGAGCTCTCTACTACACCCATCTACCATAGGCTGAATAACTATCTGACGTTAAACCCCATAAGCCGAACAAAACCAATCGAAATTTCTTCCGAATTTCTCATGCTACAAGGAAATATAAACGGCGACGATAGCTACACGCTTCGTGCTCGCTTCCCATGAGAAATTTGAAATCCTTGCGTTTGAATCCCTCCAGCGCCTATATATTTCTATTATTACTATATTTTTTTGCTGAGGATGGCAGAAGCAACGAACAAGAAGGTGTGTGATCGGGCTGAGTAGTGCTGCGCACTAAAAACAACCACATGCAGCTAGCGAGGCCCTATAACCTACGACCTCAGAATTTTGTCTCAGTTGGGTCAGCATCAGGCGGTAATGCGCAGGCTGACAACTCGCAATCCACCGGTGACATGTAGTTATTTTTTCTACTTGATAAGCAATTGTCTCCTCAGCTACATCATAATCTCACATCAATTAGAGCCGTCACCCCCGAAAGAAATGTTCTATGCTTTCCTTCGTGATGGGGGTTGTTGGTACCTTCATATGCAATAAAGCACATTTCTTTGTCCGCATTTGTTTGCTAACGTGTTACGCGTTCTAAGTTAATGTTATTTTTGCAAAGTTCAAGCACAGGAAATTCACATTATAATGACATGTAACGTTGAGACGCCTTCGTCTAATCTTGCGAGAGTGACTGAAGCGTACAATTCATGCGGCTGCAGAGAACATTCCACCGATTGCCACTTAAGGTAAGAGATCGTATACTGCAATGTGCGTTCAAAATAGCTCGATAGCTGGGTAAGTGACATTCATAACGTTGGAAGTGATAGGACAGCAGAACACGGCGCCGGATAAAGTCTATTAGACATGAGTGGGATGACTCTTTGTGCACAAGTGGACATATCTAGACTGCTGAAATGGATTTTGTTGAAGGAATCTCCACGCCAAAACATGGGACAACACTTGGAAAACAGAGCACACGCCAGCGCATTCCGTGTTCGCGCCTTTTCTCGGGTCCAAGACACAGTTCCTTTCCTTCCCCACAGATGTCGCGGCGGCCGCGGCGCAGTGGCTTCTGAGGAAACTGTGGTAATGAAAAACGTATAAAAGAGTGCGGCGCATGTGTGCCTGGTTTTCTTAAATTGGTTATGCGCAATGAGATGAGAAGAAAATAAGTATAACTGCGACAGCTTTGATTTATTTTTTCCGTGGAAATAAAGATACAGCATGACGTGGTTTTTTTCCAATTGCTACTTATTTGCGCAATCTGTTGCTACCCGGTACCGTTTGTGTTAGAGTTGAAGGGCCAGCTTCCCAGCTGAGTTAAGTAACTCGTTTTTCGTGCCACTGTACAGCAAATGTGTTGTATCCTGTCAGAAGGATTCGATATGCTTTTGATAACGTATCTCTTACAAATTTTGCATTTAGTTTTAGATTTTGGTGTCCCATTGGCTAAAAAAAAAAAAAAAAAACGAATGCACCAGGTGTGTTGTTCCCGAACTCATCGATTCGAAATGAATCGAATGTATGGAAAAGGGAGGAAGTGGGACAAGGTCAACACAGGGGAACAGACATGAAATGGGAATAAACTAGATAGGTTAACGTGTCAGATGAAAGACCACACGAACAAACCATAGCTCGGCGAATAAGTGGGCGTGAGAAGCGACCTTGTAGGTAATGACAGCGCTAACACAATACGAAGGAGAAAGGCGACACGAAGCTGTCCCCTCTCTCCTTCGCGGGTGTAACGCAGCGGGTGTAACACAGTGAAATATGGGTCTTTCTCGCGCCAGTAGAGTCAGCGCTAGAATCAGTGCTGTGGAAGATAACGATGGACTAGGATTAAAACAACAATGAATGATGAAAAATGGGCACGCTGAATCGTACCAATGCTATTTATGTTCTGGATGTTAGCAAATAGGTGACGTCAGGCTCAGCTATAGGGGACCGCAGCTTCGCAGGGGGGCACTGCAGGCGCCAGTGAAAAGCGCCCTCTTTGGCGGTGTCCCGATAATTGGCTGGGCAGGCCGGTTCCCCCTTCCATAGAACAGCTGCGGGAGTGGCTCTCGAAAGGGGGTAGTTCTGCACGTCTTGAGCTGCTGCAGATCTGTTTGTGCAGTCACGTGCTTTCTCTTTGATGCTTGAACGCTTACGCATGCGCATTCTTCAGAGAATTAGGAACATTTTTAAGCGCAAACGCGAATAAAAAATAAAAACTAGTGCATCATGTCCCCTCCGAGTGGCAAATTAATGAACAGGCAATTATGTTAACAGCGCTTTTAGAACCGCATGTAATTAAGTGGCAAGACAGTTTACAACGTGGAAAGTAAATCCCTTTTCTACATAGTCATCTTCACAATGCAAAATTTTATTCGATGGCTCAGTGTGGTGCACGCAATTGCGCTGACTTAATAGCTTGGATTTTGATAGTTTTTGGGCTAATAATAATGCAAATTACATTTACTTTAACAAAAATTAGGAGTCCTGAAGGCGATATGCGAGGCTGAAGAGAAAGACGAGACCCTCCACCGAATATGCCTACCAATTGGTCGCTTATGGCTAAAAGAAAAATGGCGTAAGCCACCCAATATGCCTACCAACTGGTCGCTTATGCTTAAAACAAATATGGCGTAAGCTTGGTTAATAAGTGCCTTAAAGAAAGGCGGTTGCTTATTTATTTCACGCTATCACCGCGAACGCGTACCCTCAATACAACCTATCTGAAGAGCCATCGATCATAATCGAATGCTCACTGATGTGTAGGACAAACATTTTGAGTTTTCACAACTCTTTTTTCGAAACTGCATTCGGCCGCATAAACACTCGTCAGTAAATAACGATAATGAGGAAATAAAATAAATGCTACGACTTCGTGCAAAAGTTTGGTAAATAAATGTTTCTGCAATAATTACTGCCACACGATTTCAACTGGATAGAAGTCTGGTCTAGTTGGAGGCCGTTCAGGGCAAAACAATTGTGGGTGCGTCTCCTCTTTGTCTGTACTCCTAAATTGTGCGACAAAGACGTTTAATCGCGAACATCGTTTTTAGCACTCATGGCTATGCTCTCCAAAGCAGCAGCTGACAAGCAGTGGCAAATGGACTTGCACAGCTGACATTCTGTGGCACTGCAAACATGGTGCTGTTGTGTGCTTTTTATAAAGAAAAACCAAGAGGGGCCATTCCGCACCACTGGACACAATAGCTTTTTTTTTCCTCTTTGAACGCCCTGGAATGCCAGCCAGACTCGCAGTGACCAGCAACATCTCTTCTGTGCACCTACGAGTGAGACGGTGCATGCATACAATGAAGGAGAGGGTGCCAACGGTGCGAGCAACGCGTGTACCAGTCGGGACGTGGGTAGTACAATGCGCTCCCCCGGCGACGTTCCCGACCAGCAGTTCAGAAATGACCGCCAGAAGAAGGAAGCGGCGCTGGTGTAGTGGGAGCGAACTTCAGGTGCACTCCCCTGTAGAAAGGAACGGGAGCGGTGATTTAAAAAAGCGTGTCCCGGGACATCAGCCTCCTGTGCATGTCTTCTGAAAGCCTGCCTTAAGTTCCACGGCGCTTTCTACCATTATCAGTGCTCATTTACGTCTCGCGGGGCATTCAGGTTAACTGAAACCTGAAACTTTGGTTATGTTGTAAGGCTCACCACTTTAATAAGGCAACATTTTTTCCCTCAATAATATGCTGTACACGACAGGAGAGCTCATTTTAGGAGCGAGCTTGAAATTGCTTCCTTGCTGTACTCCTCGGCAAATGGTATAGAAGCGCCCTAAGATTGTGTTCTAACTTCAGGGAGACATCTGAGCACCTGAAAAATAAGGCAAGCGAGAATGATTACTGTGTGCTGCGCAAGCTCACGTGGTATCACCGCTGAAAACGATTAGTACAAGGTATCACTTGCAAGGGTGGGCCGTTGTCAAATGCGTGACACTCGCTATGCAGGGTAACTATAAGAAAAACCTGTTCTTTAAAATATCGCACGTTATTACCTGCACAGCAGTAATAGTGCACGAACAGTAGTAGTGCACGAGTAGCAGTAGAACATGATTCTTATTCCTACCAACACTTCTTTCATTATCATCATCATCATCATCATCATCATCATCATCATCCTGGCTATACCCATTGCAGAGCGAAGGCCTCTCCCATATTTCTCCACTTAACCCGGTTCTGTGCTAGCTGCATCCACTTGAGCCCTGCGAACTTCTTAACCTCATCCGTCCACCTAACTTTCTGCTGCCCCCTGCTATGCTTTCGTTCCCTTGGAATCCAGTTTGTTACCCTAAGCGACCATCGGTTATCCTCTCTTCTTTGGTAACGCCTAAGTACTTGCTGATACACTCAAGAACGCTTCATGGAGGTTACAGTATGCCGTCTGCGTATCGGGCACACACATCTAACACATAATTTTTTACTAATGAAGCAAGATAAGCCTACGTGTGGAGAATGCGGAGAAGTACTCACAGTCAACCACATCCTGATTACATGCCCAAAACTAGAGACACTACGGAGAAAGCATTTCACTATTTTTTATGATCGTGCCATCCCTTTCCATCCCAAATTACTTTTAGGAGAAAGAGCAATAATAAACTTAGCATGTGTTCTTAGTTTTTTAAAAGAAGCAGACGTTCTGAATAAACTGTAAACTTTAACAAACCTTCTTCCCTTTTCAAATAACAACAGATTTTAACCTTGCTCTTGGCGCATGATAGCCTCAGTTGCTTATGCGCCATAAAACCCCAATACAATACAATACAATACAATACAATACAATACAATACAATACAATACAATACAATACAATACAATACTTGCTGATACATACTTGTTTATTTGTGTCCATTTTATGGCGGGGCCTGAAGTCATCGAGGCATCTCAGTATTGGGACCGAAGTGCAGTCGGAAGATAAAACGTGTTTGCCTTGTAGCCTGTAACGGGGCCCAGGTACACCAACCCTTTAGCCCTTTAGCGTTTTAACCTGTCGCAGTTGCGTCCTGTGCTATAAAAGCGTCGGCTGATTATTCGCGAGCACAATAGCACGACAAATATGCACGTATTTGGTCTAGAATATGGTTTTCCCTTCCCCTATTAAACACTGAAGGAGCTAATCGAAACTTCACGGGCTCTGTGTTCGGGCTTATATCTCCCCTATCTATAGTTAAGCGTCTTACGAGATACCGCAGCTTAACGAGATAAGAATAAAAGCGGGCAATCAGCTGCGATAAGACTTAGTATTATGAGTATTATTAGTATTATTAGTATTATTTATCTGGCTATGATGGTTTAGTTTGTGGGGTTTAACATCCCACAGCGACTCAGGCTATTAGAGACGCCGTAGTGGAGGACTCCGGAAATTTAGACCACCTGGGATTCTTTAACGTGCACTGACATCGCGCAGCACACGGGCGCCTTGCCTTTCGCCTCCATCGAAATACTGCCGCCAAGGCCGGAATTCGATCATGCATCCTTAGGAATAGTAGTTTAGCGCCTTAACCACTGTGACACCCAGGGGGAGTATTTTCTCGCTATAAATAAACGAAAGCAAATTATTTGGTTCTATAGCATACCTCATCTTTTAAAGGTTTTTACATTGTTTGGGTGCGACCCGCTATGTATGCAAAATTATTTTATTGTTAGGATGTTCGCAAAGCGGATGCCATGAAGATGTTTTCTGAGTGCAGGATTTCTGATGCTGTGATTTAAAGCCCGTAAGCTAATCATAAATACCTTGCAAGCATTGATCACTCATTAGCAGGGTTGCAACTGAACAAAGAAATTTATAGCAAGAAACCGCTCTGTGGTAAAGGTAAGTTAAACCGCTCTGAAGCTGAAATTCAATAACAGCGAAATAATAAGGTCGAAATTAATATTGTTTGTTTGTTCTTTAGTAAAGTGTCAATTGTTGAGCAAGCAACACCGACTCCTTCGAAAATGATATTTGGAGGCTTTGACCACTGTAACAAAACTTATAGGTGCCTACTGGACATGCCAATTTCTGGTAATATTCACAGTTTTCAACACGAGTTCTTACTATCAAAAAAAAATTCACTTCTTGATTTCTAACTTCATTATCAATCTTTAAAGATCAGTCTAAGATTTTACGCTTCAATCCTTATATTGAGATGAAAGGAAGATGCACGCAAGCAGGACGGCTGCAGCCAAGTTACAGGAATGGGTAACGACTTACTCCAAGTGCTCGCTACTACGTACTCGCGTACCCATTCTTCGCTTCGTTATAGGAATCAGGTATACGAATTTTAAGCGTATCACTGGGTTTACACTCATGTATACTGTTACGGACGAGGAAGGAGGAAGAAGCGGGCAGTGGCGGGGGCAGGACCACTCGTGCTAAGTCCGCCAACAATTGATTAAACGTCATCTCACGGTCATCGAACATCTTCTCTCTGTTCTCTGTTCTCTTTTCATCGGCTTGCCGCTCCGTAACAAAATGTTTCGTCAAAGTATATTTGGCGGTCGAACATATTGCCGTCAAGAAACGAGAGGTTCAGTTGTTTTTCTTTCAATGCCTGTATGCGCTTACTAATATTACCGCAAGACAGAACAGTTCCCAGAGTATTTAACGGTTTTCAGAGTAGTGTTTTATTCAACTAGAGAGGAACAGCTTGGTATGCATGATTTAGTCATAAATGAGTTGCTTAAACGGTGTAAAGTCGAAATGCGACGCTGTTTCTGCTGTGTAAAGGACCAACAGCTTTTCGGTAAACTCCCAATTCTCTTGGATTCAACTAAACGATGGTCGTTTTTACAAAGCATTGGCGCAAGAATTGTTTATTGAAATAATAATTCTTGAACTATCCCCTGTATCGTAGAAAATCGACTCGTTATACACCGACACCGCATCGTTTAACCCTTCGGATGACTAGCCCCGCCGCGGCGGAGCTGCGGTTAGGGCGTTCGACCGCTGTTCCAAAGAGTGCGAAATAGAATGCCATTGCCGGCAGATTTCTTTCTTTCTTTCTTTCTTTCTTTCTTTCTTTCTTTCTTTCTTTCTTTCTTTCTTTCTTTCTTTCTTTCTTTCTTTCTTTCTTTCTTTCTTTCTTTCTTTCTTTCTTTCTTTCTTTCTTTCTTTCTTTCTATTTGTATTCCATTACTTTCCTTCTGTTTCGCGCACTCAAAAATAATGTCAATATCTGGGTATTTTTAAAAAACTGAGAAATGCGCGAAAAGTGTTCCTGATTTGCCGTGTACGGTGAAGAGAAAGCGTTTTTGTATCTATACTGGCGGGTGTCAAAGGAAGGAAACATTTTTTCTTCATAGCAACCTTGATACTGCCCATAAAAAGCACGGCAACAAAAGATTTTTTAATGTATTGCTACGGACGAAGGAGGAAAAAGAGGGCAGTGGCGCGGTCCGGAGCGTGCGCGCTAAGCCCTCATACAGATTATTAAACGTCATCTCACGACCATCGAGCATCTTCTTTCTGTCCTTTGTTCTTTTGTTGTCATCGCTTGCCGCCACGTAACATTTGGTTGGAGGTGCTGGGTACGTTACTCACATCCTCGCCTTGGAGCATCGACGCCATCTGTAAGCCGGGACCATTGACCGAGGGCCCAGGGACATCGCCGAGCAGCTTTGCCCTAGCCCTTCAACCCCAGACCTGACCAACTACCACCGCCCAGCCCCCCGCCCGGACCTGAAGACAAGGAGAACAGGCAGACCAATCAGAACCGAGACGAAGGACCCGAAAGACCCGAATGAGCCGAAGGAACCGATGGACACGAACACGCAACCCCCACCCAAGCTGCTCGACATGACCTCGAACCATCGGTCCCATAGACTCTGGTGACGGATGGTTGACAGCTCCAGGGGAGGCGGATCAACCACGCATCAGACTTCTTCTTCTTCTTCTGCCTTGATAATTGGCATATACCCACGAAGGGGGATTGGCCAGGGTTCAGTGTGGACTGCCAAATGTCCTACACAAACTGAATTAGTGCATTAAAGTAATTAACAACTAAACAAAAACATAAGATTTAAGATCACAAAAGTGATTGAAAAATTTGGAATTTTGTAAATTTGCAATACAATTAGCAAGGAAATCTGACCGTAGCTGTGATGTAGTTATGTAAGTACTGACAAATTTGAGGCAACGCAAATCCTTTCGCACTTGCACTGAAGGAGAGTAGAAGAGGGACCGACAACGTAAATTCTAAGCGTGCAATTGGAGTTTCTAAATGCGCCCTCCTCTGATGCGAAAACTTTCGGCAAGCGAGAAGGAAGTGATCAATATTTTCAATCTCACTGCCAGCCTGACAAAGGTTTGTGGGGATGATCCCGCATCTACATAAATAAAGATTTAGGCGAGGAATCCTGCATCTCATGAGTGATGTAAATAGCAAAGATAGATAGCAAAGGATCATTGCATTAAGCGGCTAGGTATTGATAACGCTGAAAACGAGACATTCCAAAAAAGGGTGATATCATAGCAAAGGATCATTGCATTAAGCGGCTAGGTATTGATAACGCTGAAACGAGACATTCCAAAAAAGGATGATATGAGAGGTGGTGCATGAAACAGATGCACCAAGAGCTGATTTAGCCAGGTAATCTGCCGCTTCGTTCTGGAAAATACCGCTGTGACCGGGGACCCAGAGACCCACTCCGGTATGAAAACTTTAGTGAGCGGCTCAACAGAGCATCCCGTGCTGACTCCAGTAACAACAAAACAGAAAGAGAGTCTGATAGGAAAATTATTTTTGATTGACTGCAGGGAACGTTTACTAGTGCTAGCCCAATTGCCATAAACTCTGCTAGAAATAGCAGTGTGTAATCCGTGACACGCACCAAAAAACTGCCGGAAAGAGACTGAAAAAATTCCAATCTCTGCTTTCTGCGCAGTCACAGACGCATCAGCCATCGTACCGGCAAGCCGTTCTATTCTTACTTCCTCTTCTTCAACCATCCAGACACGTGCATTATCATGTCATGGAATCACCATCGGTAAACGTCCTCGTCTATGATCGGGACGATCGCTCGGTGGCCCCGGGTCATGTTACGGACGAAGGAGGAAGAAAAGGGCAGTAGCGCGGGCAGGAGCGCGTGCGCTAGGCCCGCATACAGATTCAATAAACGTTATTTCGCAACCATTGAGCATCTTCTCTCTGTCCTCTGTTCTCCTGTTGTCATCGCTTGCCGGAACTGATGCTTGGGCGAGTTGGTATGCCATTTTCTGAAGAACAGCGCGACTTGGACAAGGACGGAAGGAAGACAACACGGACAGTGCCTGTCCGTGCTGTCTTCCTTACGTCCTTGTTCAAGTCGCGCTGTTCTTCAGAACATCGCTTACCACCACTTCACAATATTGTAGCCAAAGCTACACTGCACTGGGTTCTCAAGCCATCGGCGTGGCACCGTGGCATGGTGTGCCGTTGCCTAACAGCTGTCGTGTGGTATTGACCGATAGCATGGGCCGATAGTTGGAGGAGGAAAGAAGAAGAAGAGTAAGAGAAAGAAGAAGAAATGAAAGATGAAGAAGAAGACGACAGATAGCTCGGTAGTTGGTAGAGGCGAACGACAACAGCGAGCTGCTAGTAGAGAAGGTTCGTTCGAACGTTGTGATGGCGGCCTATAAAATCCAGGTGTCCGCAGAAAACTTCGCTGTGACACTGACAGCTTTCGCTCTATCACTAGCTTCAAGCCATTTTAAGCTGCCTCAATTTAAAAAAAAATAATAACTTGTATGTGCGGAGGTTAGGAGTTAGGACTGTCACATTATGCCATTGGGGGTCTGAGAAGTGCTACATTTCCATCCAGTTTATTTTTGTAGGTAGCGCCTCATTATCGCTTGGAACCTTAAATAAAAATAAGCCGATTCCTACCTTGCTAAGCAAGTATTTTGATGCAGGAAAAGTAGTTAAGCGCAAAATTACGTAGCGGCTCTATAGAGAGGTGCCTGTAGGCTGAGTGATAATGCTGCCAAAATATTTGTTTAAAGAAATAAGGTCTTGTTTTGACTATGGTCTTATGGAGTCATACGCCCAGAAGCTGCATTTCTCATCCCGTCATTTCCATTGTAGGTTTCAGGATTGCAATCGATATATATATATATATATATATATATATATATATATATATATATATATATATATATATATATATATATATATATATATATATATATATATATTCCGAAATAATATATATATATATATATTATTTCGGAATGCTCAAATGGCATCAAACGAACCACTACTAATCCATAGACACCGTACGAGGTTTATATTCGATATGCTCTTGGCACGTCCGGCCTCTGCCAGAGATGAAACGTGCAATCACGATTTGGGAATTTAAAGAAGAAACATTTTTCAACATCAAGAGTGCCATAATCGTGCTGTGCTCTGCTAGTCTTCTGCTGGACGCACTTACTGCTCGTGTGCGTCAGGTTGGGCAGTACTGCAATATCATAGAAGGTACGCCCCCTGTCATGGCGCGCCATTCTGTCAAGAAACTTGCAGCTGCCCAATTATCAGCCCGCGAAGCCAAAGAAGAGAAAATCTCAGTCATTAAAATGAGCCAGCCTGGTAGCGAAAAGGCGACAATGCGAACGCGAACTTCGTGCACACAAACGAGAATAATTTTTCTGAAACACTTGCTTTCATGCAGTGTACACGAATTTCGTTTTATAATATGTACTTATAATATGTGTGTGTAATCTCTGGTGTAGGTAATATTTAATTTCTTTCAAAGCAGAAAACGCTCCTCCAGTTATTGTTTGTGCCTTCGCTATTTACAAGCCTGAATGTATTTCATCCTCATCATCAACAAGAACACCATGAACGAAATGCAGCCCACTGAAGAAGGAAGGGCTCCTTTATAATATTTTAATTAAACTTGCCCTTATCCAGCTAGGGTGAGTTTATGCCTGCCAAGCCTGCCTGCTGCAGGATGTCAATCGCTTGCCGTATTAGGGAAAGTTGGTTGCTTCCCCGACTCGTTATGGGCACTGCTCATGCCAATTTATCCACCTCGGTTTTCGCCAGGAAATTATTAAATTTCACTTGTTCTTTGATATACTATGTTCAATACCTCTCCCTAATATTCACCATTGATATTTACAAAATTCTGTCCAGTGCGCTCCTCTTACATTTTGGCTTCTTCATAAGCCTCATGGAAAAACAGCGCTGACAGACGAAGGACGAGAAGAAGGAGTACGCACAATTGCCTGCAGGTTTACACATCCTAAAGGAGTCAGGGAGTAGGCTTGAAAGCTACAATTGATCACCTGAGAGTGTTTGTTGGAATGGCATTCATCTTTCGTCCATGTTCTTAGCATTCTTTGCTCCGGTCCGGGGCGACTTCCTGGCTTAAGTAAATGTATTTCGTAATGGTTTCAGTGGTTGAAATAGTTTCAATGTCTTGCTTTCTAAAGAAGAAAATCGTGCTCTTCTGAGTTTACCGAAGCTTAATTTACGTTTATTTACATTACCTCTGGCGATTAGGATGAGTAATTCGATCTTCCAGTTACAGTTCTTGGTACAAGCAGATGCCATGTAAAACTGCCTTCGTGAAGACTCGCTTCAGCGAATTTAGTGTTTCTTCAAATGCAGACCGCATTTAGTTCCTTGCTTTGAACCGCTGGCCCACTACTTACTGGGAATCAAGTTGTATGGAGTCAGTAGCCAATTACTTTTCCACGGTGGGGAGAGGGGAAGGGAGTGGAAAAGCGTGAGCAAATTTTCTTTGGCGATTGGTATTGAGTAATGAGCGTGGGCAAAATGAACATGTCCTTGAGTAGTTTGATTTGGTCCATTTTGGTCCGTATTCAGTATGTGCTCCGCGTGGCAAATTGTATAGGTGTTAATTACGAACTAGAACTGCTCTTTATCACCGCAGGCTTTCAATTATTGCACAGCAGAAATCACGGCGCAACATTCGGTGCAACACGACCAAGCTAGAGAAATCGCCTGCGGAATGCATATTCGCAATCTGAGTTTTTCGGCAATTTTGTTCATAAATCAGATTAAAATGCGTAAAACCTCTCCTCGCAGCACCATTTCTTTGGTTAGATAGTCTAGGAGGGCTTTCAATCCTCTTGAACTGACTACGTTTAGGTAACTACAAGTAGTTGCTAAGCGGCTGTCGTTTCCATAATGCGACACTTTCAGAGTGGCGAATTAGTGAACCGATAACTATAGAGGAATGCTGCCCCAAGCACAGGGGTTGCTCAGAGATAGCATCCGCCTTCCACTAGCATGCAGAGGACGTAGAGTTCTGTCCCCCGTGCCGAATGTTGAGCACAAGTTTACTATTGAGCGCGTGTTTCTCTAACGAGATGCGTGCTTTCTTGGTGTGTAATGATACAAAAAAAAGGGCCTACGCAGCGGGAAGACCGAACCCATCAGATATGACTACCTCTGTCCAAGCTTATCGAATAAAATCATCCTTTTAGTTGAAAGATATTACGTGACTCAGTTAAAGCTCAGCTACTTTGGTCATCTGATGAGAAGAGAGGAGTCGCTGGAGAAAGATTTAATGTTGGGAAAGGTTGAGGGTCGCCAGAGAAGGGGTAGACAGCGAACGCGATGGTTAGATGGCATCCCCGAGGCACTGCAGATGAAGTTATATGATGTTAGGAAGATAGTGAGAGACCGGAAAGCGTGGCGTGATATGGTCCATAGGGTCACGAAGAGTCGGACACAACTGAACGACTGAACTGAACTGAACCTGACTCGTTGACGACGAAAAACCGCGTCTAAATGGCGCCTCAGGACGTTCGTCCCTTTGAATTTGAGCGTCGTTCTTTAGGCCGGGAAAAGTGATAAAGGAAAGTAGGAAAAGACACGTGCAGCTCAAATAAACAGCACTTCGCAGTTACTAATCTTGTTACGCTTCTTAGTGCGAAAGCGAACATTCTAAAGCTTTTTAATGCGTGAGGTCGACGCATTTATCGGACCGGGCATATCGAGAAGGAGACGAAAGAAAGTAATTGATGCAGGGACACGAAAAAGAAAAAAAAGCAGTCAGTGAGATCGCAAAGGCAGCAAGCATATATCGGTTCTGGTAAGGTGACCCT
The DNA here is from genome assembly GCF_055883805.1 of Amblyomma maculatum. Classification (NCBI taxonomy): domain Eukaryota; kingdom Metazoa; phylum Arthropoda; class Arachnida; order Ixodida; family Ixodidae; genus Amblyomma; species Amblyomma maculatum. Next base: position 137,404,182 of record NC_139345.1, read on the forward strand.
CCCCCTGTACTTGACTCGCTTAAGTACCCTGTACTTCAAAGGTTCATCGGATTGTCCCACGCTAAAGCTGAACGAGCGAACGGTAGTTTATTAAGCGAAAAGAAGCCGTCGTCTTTGTTCCCCGCGCCTCGTGTTTCCGGTAATCTCAGGTTCTTCCGTGCCGGTGCTTTTTTTTTGTCGACCATCTCTTTGTCGACCTTCTTCCTGGGCGTCCGTTTTTTTTTTTCTCAGCTTTTTTCCCGCATACTTGGTGTCACCTTTGCAAGCAGCCCACGAGATTCCCATGACTGCGACGCGACGGCCCCTGAGCGAGAAGTGCGCAGAGCATAATTATCGTCCTGCTTAATGGATCGGCACGAACGATTGTACGACGACGCCGCGGGCGTGTGGGGACACTCGATCCTCGGAAGTTGGACAGACTAGAAGTAATATCTTCGCGCGCAGCATTTTTCTCGGCTAGCTGTCGTGACAGCGAGAGGGAAGAACGAAACGGCATACAAATGAACACAGGGAGCGCGATGCTATTTATATCTTTCGCCTGGATGCGGCGGAGTTCGAGCACAAAGTGACGCCGCTCAGGCCGTTTCTTTGCGACCCGCCTAGCTTTGCTCTCGAAATATTCCCGCTTGAACTCGAAGAGCGCGAGAATGGAGCGAAAAGCAAGCAAGGGAATGCTGGCTGACGGGGCGCCGTGGGAAGAATGCACGTTCCTGTACATCTGAGAGTCGTAATGAAGAGGGATTGTAAAGCCATCTCTCGTCTTAATCGCGTTTAAAGAAGAAGTCGCGGAAGAAACGTCGAGACGAAGCTTTCAATTAGAGAGTTCCGAGAGGACGGATGCAGTCCCTGGAGAAAATTGAAAGCGATACGAGCGGTTGTGTGTGCACAGTAAACAGCGAAAACGGCACCAATTCTGGCAGCAACGTATTTGCATCTGGCACGGTGCCAAGGTCTGTCGATTTTCCTTCGTCGTCGTTCTGAATGCCGATGTGAAGCAAGAAGTAGTCAGGCGTAGTTTAATCGCGATTAGTTTCGCTCTCAGACTAGCAGTGGCAGCTAATCTATTTGAAGGTACCGTGCAAACTTTGCGCGCGTAGCTAGCACCGCCATAGACGTGATGGTTTATAATGGAAAAGTAATTAAATATCTATGGTATTGAGGCGTAAGAAAACATTAAGATTCCATTCGTTAACCAAACATATTTACCGCAATGGTGAACTAGATAATTCAGGTGAACTTTATTGTACTTTCACGATGACCACGGCCCTGCGAGTTACAGCATTTCTCATACTCCTGTGTACCGGAGAGGGAAAATATCTTGTGACAACATAATTTTGTGACCGTTTGCTGCTCTCTTGCACAGGTATATGTTTTCAAAAACATGCGATACTGTCTTTTCAGAAGCGTGCGAATATTTGTTAAAATTACATGGCACAAAATATTCTTAATAAGTTACAAACATTTTTAAGTGCGAAGAATGGCAAACAAAACAGTTATTTTGGCCGCTTGGAGTATGCAGCAACCAGGCCAAAAAATAAATAAATAAAAGAAAGCAACTTGGAAGGCGGTTCAGAGTACTGCACGACACGAGTAGCCTGCTTTTTTTTTAATATGATGGCCGGGCTGCAAGTGGGGAGGGGTAATTTACGGGGGCTCATATGTGGACATCGAGCAGGTTTTCTCGCGCAAAAATTTAAACAGCGCTTGTTAAAACGTAGGTTTGGCGGGTACTTACTATTTGTCAGGACAAAAGCCTTTTTTCTCGCTATGTGTTGATAGGATTTATTTTTAGGGTGCACGCGGCTTGACCTGAATAGTTGGCACAGTTGCAGAGTGGCCACCATGTATATGGGAGCTACTGGAGAGATATTTCGGGCAGCGAGGTACTTACCAAATTTGCATTGCGTACACGAGTTTCCCTGTCTCGGGACTCTTCTAGTTCTAAGGAAAGCAGTCTAGAATGAAGCCCATAAAAAGTGAGAGCAAACGGAGTGGAATAACGTTTTACTTTTAAAACCTCATCCGCTTTAATTTTTCGCAATACAATGTGCTAGTGTCTGAGCAGCGCTTTGTGGAACGGATGCTCCTCCATGCCGTTGTTTCATAAAACCTGAGTAACCATCTCCTCGACTGTTGCAGTCCGAGCAAGGAAACGAAATTATTTCTTTTATGCGGGAGGTTTACCAGCATCTGCTTCGACAAATGCGCGCGCATACCTCAATAATCCGCCTACACATTGCTACAGGTGGTATTGATTGCGTAAACGTGGATCCACAAATAGGAATCAGTTCGTGGGTATGTATATAGAGGGAGTATTCTCAAAAGTCGAAAAATGAAACATAGACGCCATTGTATATCTTTCCGAATTTAAAGGGTTCTAAATATGTTCAAGCACATTGTGGATGCGATTAACGATTGTATAATGTATTGAACTGTATGCTAGTGAGCTGAAATAGATGGCATGATATGCGCGCTGCAATGCCCCCCTCCGCCGCTTCTCCTTTATCTTGCTGCTGTAGACACTGGCCACTACAACGTTCATAGACTTCGAAACAATAATAAAGCACAACTATGGGGAACAACCTGGACAGGAAAGGACAGGTAGTAACCGCAGATCCGGACCATGAAAAGGAAATAACAAGAAGAATAAGATTGGGAGGGAGCGCATTTGGTAAGCACTCACGGATTATGACTAGCAGTTTACCGGTATCGCTAAAGAGGGAAGTATATAACAGTTGCATCTTACCTGTACTCACCTATGGGGCTGAAACATGGAGGCTAACCAAGAGAGTTCTACTTAAGTTGAGGACAACCCAGAGAGCTATGCAACGAAAAATGGTAGGGGTAACATTAAGAGATAGGAAGCGTGCAGAGTGGGTCAGAGAAATAACTCAAGTTACCGACATTCTAGAAGGAATTAAGAAGAGGAAATGGGCATGGGCAGGACATGTAGTGCGAAGAGAGGATAACCGATGGTCGCTTATGGTAACAAACTGGATTCGAAGGGAAGGAAAGCGTAGCAGGGGGCGGCAGAAAGTTAGGTGGGCGGATGAGGTTAAGAAGTTCGCAGGGGTCAAGTGGATGCAGCTAGCACAGACCCGGGTTAAATGGAAAAATATGGGAGAGGCCTTTGCCCTGCAGTGGGTATAGTCAGGCTGATGATGATGATAATGGGGAACAATGAAGGCGAATATAAAGCTTCGGCTCTTAGAATCCCCATGCTTTGGCATGAAAAAGAGAGGCGAGTTGCTCTGCCGTCATCAAAAAAAAAAAAAAGGTTCGTAGGAAGAATTTCTTCAACGAGAGCGTTTCTAGCTTGAGTGCTCCGAACATGCGGCGACTGCGCGTCTTGGTTATGCTCAGGGTGAACTACAGATTGCAGTGAAGGACGTCATCATTGAAACAAAAGAAACAATCTCATTACTGCGCATGCACTTTGAATAACTCACCTCAGCAAAAGCAGAAATTCCCTCCAGTCAGAAAGTATGACTAAGGAAGGGTTATGGAGGGGGGGTGTCGGTCTAGCAAGTATGACGAGGATGACGTAAGCGTTAAAAATAAAGACGTCATAGAAAAGCAACGTAAGGACGTCGTGAAATCGATAAATGAAAAAGGAAAACATTGTTTCACAAAGTCGCGAGATTTGTAACCAGAATAATGCCTTTAAGTTTCTCACACACAAAGCCGTCACTTAATGCCAGAATTCCCGTTCACAACCAAATAACAGCTAGAGGCGCAAACCCAATTTACAGAAACAACCCTCAAGAAGTCGCTAGCGTGATGGCCAAATCGTCCTCGTCAAGTCTGCCTTCGAGTAAGACATACGACTCCCTCTTGGCGAGGCGGTAAAGCTTTCTCGACCTCGTTTTCGTATCCTCAAACACACTTAGACACGAAAGGGTGTCGTATAGGCAGCCTTGATTCTTTGACGTTCTGCAATTTCGACCAGAACAGACGCACTGAAGCTGGACACGTCTTTCGGGCGAGGAAACAACGAAGCGCGGACGCTCTTCGGTTAACACCGCCGTCATTCCGGCGTCATCAGCCGGAGACGACACTCGTAAGCACGTGAAAAGGGTCACCCGGGTCTACTCGTTTCCTTTTATTTGCTTTTATTCACCGGAGCGAAAGCAGCTCATTCACAGGAGGGGATCAACGGAGGAATACGATGTGCGTGTGTTCTTAGTTCCACCAAAGAACGCAGGCTGCACAGGGCCCCGCCATTGCTTCTGGGGAAATGGAAACAGGGAGAACAGTGGAGTAAAGAGCGATTCTCCGCAACTGCAGGGGCTCACGCTGGCAGCCTTTGTGTCAGCGACAATCCAGATAAATATTTCCGCTACCCGTTCATAATGAGAAGATGGAGCAAGGAGAGCGTAGGAAGAGCAGGAAGTGGCCGCTAAGCTCCAGGCGTTGATGGAGCCCCCCGGGTGCCGAATCCCTCGCTAAACAAACCGCAACAGCTCGCGATGCCTCGAAGCTTGGGTTCGCGTCCACAGTGTAACGACGACGTGGCAGTGGTCGGGGCTGCCGCTGTCTGATTGGCTGTCAGCGAAAATCACGTGACTAGAACGAGTGCGTATCCGGAGCCCATGACGCAGATCTTTTCCAGGGATGATGCGAGTGGGAGCGCGGGAAAACGCACAATGAGGAGGTAACGGGAAAAGCGTGTTTATCCGGCCCTACTCAAACTCTGAAGGATAAACTAGATAATTCATGCTGAGCTTCCATGCGGTTTCTGGTTCGGGGCAGTATTTCGCTTCGTGATGTGGTCCCTGCATAACATTGCAGAGGTGAAAGCAAAGGAAGAAAAATGGGTTTGGACGCAGGATTTATCCACGGCTGTATGCGTGTGTTGATAAACCTGAACTAAGAGAAGATATGTATGCGGACAAATCTTGACTAACGGTGCTTTAAATTTTCTTTTGTGCTCAGTCGCCGACAAAGCACTGCAAAAAAAAAACTTAGATAAGAAAAAAACCAATCTGTTTCCCTGATGAAAAGGGAATAAGAGGTGGCTTATGAGCAATCGCTGCGTGTTTTCTAGAAACATGCCGAAAAGTCTGGCTTCTAATGCACACGTGCTAAGTATTAGACGTGGTTGAATGCTTCAGAAACATGTAACTGCGCCTAGTCAGATATTTTGCATGTATAACTCCGGGATAAACAAATCTCCGTTCTGCCATCAGAGCATCGCAGGCACGAACATTTATAAAACTTTCGCACATATAAAAAGACAGCGAGGAAAAGTTTTTCACGTTTCCCGAAAATTGACCTCCAGGTGGGGCCCGGAATAAAAATATGTTTAAGTTTCCATTTCTACAGTCATCGCACGCCATTTTTTTAGATCTTGTGATAACTAAATTCAATTACGTATGTGGACTGCAGCGCACAGATTCTGTTTGGAGGAAAGTTTTTATGAAAGAGCATGTAGGTCTTGCACTCCAATGGGCTGTATTGGGATATATTTTCATAATTACCATCGCTGGTAGCTTGTGACTAGAACTACTCTAGGGCAGTTTGTGGGGTTTAACTTCCCAAAGCTAGAACTACTCTACAGTGTTTATTGCAAATTTTAGGTTTTCTGTTAGCATGGATAATGTCCATTCGTGTGGTTTCTCTAGTAGCAGGATGAAACCGTCAAGCCGTATAGAGGTTTTGTTAGCCACTTAGAAGATACAGTTTCTCTTATCTCGACATTTTTCAATTATAGGGTAAGATAAAAACCGAATATCGCGGCCACGGGGAGCAAATTAGGCTTTGTACAACAACCGTGGGGGAGATTGGGCAACAGTACAAACATGTCCTGGCTCCACCGTTATATGGTACAGCGGATTGAGGAAATGACTGTCAAATAATAGATAATGGGCAGCTGCGTTTCTATCTTCTTGCCCGTAAATTATACTCGCTACCTAAGAGCTACGCGCGCTAGTGCAGCACCCATAAATGACTGATAGACGATATCCCCGGTTTGTGTAGCTTGATTTGAGCTGGTAAATGGTCTATGAAGTTGCCTATTCTATATAGTCATGAATTTCCGCCACAGCTAGTAACATAACGGTAAAAATAAAGTATTATTTAAATATGCTCGTACATTCAAAAATTCGAAGACAGAGACATTCATTCAACGACAGGGACAAGGCGATGGTGTACCCGTGCCCGTCGTTATGCAAGGCTCTAATGGTGTTCATTTTTCGGCAAACTATCTTTTAAAATTGACTTTCGTTGTTTTTAAGCAGCCTGTTCCCGACCGGCCTAATAATAAAGCTTCCTGCTACAAGCTCCACTGGTGTGTTCGAGCGCGAGTCGGCCTTTTTCAAAACCGAATAGTGTAAAAATAGGGCACCTCTCCAATAAAATGGAACATGAAAAGTATACAAGTAAAGAGATTTACAAACAAATTGGAATCATTTATGAATGGAAATAAATTAAACATACAATGGATGATTTTGCGAACATTGTCTCTTTGTGCAAATATTCCTACGAGGCGAATAACCACGGGAAACTGCAACGCTGTTACGGCTTCATTGCGTTATAGCAATATGTCATTTATTCGTGAATCTATCCGTTAAAAATAAAATAACAAAATGCTGAGCTTAGATGTTAGACCTGTGATCGTGAAATGACATGCCCCAAAATTATCAGTCGGCGCTGGTGGGGGAACCGAATAAACTAGTGCTTGATCTTATTTGACGAGAGAGGTGAGGGATACGCTTGAGCTATGGTATCACAGTTCTCTGAAATTGCCTTGGAGGCCAAGTATTTACGATCATTATGTATGTTGCCTCCCCTCTCTCGCAGAGACATATCGCAGCTGCACGCGGCGAGGCATCGGAGTGCAGGCTGTATTTGAAATGATGCCCGAAAAACAAAAATAACTCAGGCATGCCTTACACAACACAATATAATTATTATAAAGCTTTGAACCTGACAGCGCAGCCAAATAACTTCGAAAAGTTGCGTCGAAATACGTGCACTA